>NC_056749.1:77551298-77681298 GCF_019279795.1 Protopterus annectens
CCATCACTGTCAGCCAGAGACATTTCAAATTATGACCTACTTATTGCACCCCACTCCCCATTGTAGTGGCTCTGGATGTGTTCAAGGAAGGCAAGGAGCAGTTATGCAGTGTAACTGTGCAGAGTATTCCCCCATCCAAGGTAGACCACGAGTACGACCATGCTTTTCATCTGTCCTTGGTATTGCAGAATGTTCTGGTTTTCTGTCAGATTTTTATACTGTTGATTTATGCTTTTTATTATTCAAGAAATGCATGCTGCCACAGTGCCCTGTTGCTCTGTTTAAGTAGCAATGATTTAATGAGCATCAGGTAAGCTTGTCGGAGATTGTAAGATGCAAGTAAGCTTTAATAGGCATACTGTTAAAGAATTACCAGCATTGAAAGCCTTTTCGTTGTTGCCATGCAGAGAATCCTTACATAACTAGATAATGTATAAGCCTTGGGTATTGAAATACATATGACAGTATTTGTAATAAAAGGACAGGATTACAGCATTTTCAGAAGCTCATTACATTTATTGGAGACTTGCAGTCATCTTTTGTTAGAGACTTGCAGTCATCTTTGCAGGATTACCCGTAAACTAAACAGAATGCCAGTCTATCATGTGTGTTCCATAACTTGTGCAGGAATCCTTTAAGCAATTTATCTTGAGCTTGTTTATTGTTTGCTGTTCATTTTTTACTTTGATCATGTCTTCCCCATGAAACAAGTAGATAGTTGTGTCAGGCAGCAGGTCTTTTTTGTATAAGAAACGTTTTTACAAGTGGGGGTATCACAGAGATTGCTACTTTCAGCATGTTACTTGGTAATTTTATAAAGCTGAATATAAATTATAATTAGAAATGCAGTGCAAGGAGTAGTGTTTTGAGTTGAGTGCTGCTTGATTTTTTTATACTTGATTTTTGACTGGCATTCCAGTAATGTATTTAAAAAGTAATTTATTTTTTCATGCCTCACAACCTGTTTCCATCTGGATATTAAGTAAGTTGTCATGTAGCCAATGCATTGAAATATTTTTTCCTTCTACACTTCATTTTGTCTTGATTGGACTCTCTTAATGACTGTTTGGCACCCAGGACAGCGTATTTAATTAAAGTTCCAGTTGTTGTGGTTTTGAGCATAACTCCACCCCTTTCTAGTTGGCCACACCCCTTCCCATTGGTCCCACTCATTCAGCTGTCTCCTGCAGCCCTCCTTTAATTTGATGGCACCAGCCACCACTGCTGATTTGCAGTATTGAAGGAGATATAAGGCCTCATTGTACAATCCATCCCCTTTCTCTTATGATGGGGTGGAAATGCTGGGTAGAAATACTAAGTCAGCACAGAGAGGATGCTTATTGTAGATACTTATTACATACAGATATGTGTGCTACAGGCTGCAGCTGGTGCTGTTGCAGGCAATAAACATAGTGAGAGAGGCTGCAGAATGTGGAGGACAACAAGACTTACAAGTAATGGTGTGTTCAGTGGGAGCCCTGGTGCTCAGCCAGAGTCTGATAATGGAGGGAATCCATCCCACAGGATATTGAGTTATGTGTTTAAGGTAAGTATGTTAGCCAAAGGTATCATTAACAGAGTAAAAGGCAACATGTTTGTTGTATCCTTGAATAAGGTAGGGGGTATATTTACCATTATGTCAACCATTTCGACAACAGCCAACCCATGTGTTACACTATGGTAGTCCTCTGGAACATGTGTGCTCGTAACCCTTGTTGCTAACATGACCTCCATATGTGTATGTTAGTTGTGCAGCTGTGCAGCTGTGCTTATCTGTAATATCAGTAGCTAATGATTCTGTGCTGTGGTCTGATATTAGTGGGCATCCTTTGTATTACATAAGTTAAAATCCTCTGTGAATGCATAGTAATGCATGACCTGACATTCTGTGCACTTTCTAGTGTTGCAATAGGAATATGCCAACTGTGTTCCTATCTGCAGGCCTTTGACTTCCATCATTGAACAGTAGACATTCCATTTGAAATGCATTGGGTGGATAAACAGTTGATTAGACAGTCATTCATTACAGAATTCATAATGGTGATGTATACATGCATGTGTTTTAAATGCTACACACCACTGGATTTTAACCCAGGACCATGTGTACCAAAAATTAATGTTTTCAAAGCATTTAAAAGACTGAGCTACTGAGACCCTGTTATAGCAGGTGTATTTTTCAGCATATAATTGCACACTTACAGGCTGTTACATACCTAATTTATATCCATTATTATGTGCATACCTTTATAGGTGTGTATTACACCATCAGAGTCCCAGTTAAACACCTATTTTGCCATTAATGTTTTAACAGGTGTGTTTTTAAATGTTGCAGATGGACATGCACAGTTACCTGCTGTCAGAGACCTCACTTATATCCATTATTCTGTGTCGGTCTTTCTAGTGATGTATTCCTGTACCAGACTCCAAGTTACATTCCCATTTTTAACATTAGTCTTTAAGCAAATTTGCACGATGCTTAAACATGCTTAATGATGGTAACTTGGCAATTTGTATGTTTTGCTTAAACCACCTATGTTAACAGCTGTGGGCTTGGCAGGTTGATGCACTGGTCTGCAGCTGTGATGATTCTGAGCTCGAAAGAGGGTACAGGTACATTATGAATGTAAGCATTATTATTATTATTATTATTATTATTATTATTATTATTGTTGTTGTTATTATTATTATTATTGCTATTATTATTATTATTATTATTATTATTATTTCACACACATATGCATATCAATACAGGGCCATTTAGCTCATCTTAGCAATACTGCAGGCACACAAAAAACTTAAAAAAAATGAAAAATGGGGAGATAGGACAGTGGTGAAATGGGGTGCAAGCAGGGGGAAAAACATAGTGAAAGCAAGTAGGTATGTGCAGAAAGGTGTATGAAAGAAGCATAGCTATCCATTTCTTGTACAGCAACAACTGTGCACTGAATTTGCACTGTCACCCCCAAGAGAGAAGGGTGAGGACAACATAAGTGCATTGTCAAGCCAATTGGACCAAATTAAGTGTGTCCAGTGGATACGTGTGTGAAATGGAGAGCTAACTATGAGCTAATATTCTTTTAGGGACAGTTGCCCATTACTTTTAAGTTGAGAGTGGAATGTTGTGGAACGGACATAGGTATGTGTGGGGAAGGTAAGTTGGGAGGGTGAGGAAGCTTTAGAAGACAGACAAGACAGATAAGACAGCAGACAGGGTTGGTGTGTGACACAAGAGGGCGGTAAACACCTTGGTTGGGGAGGGTGTTGAGGAATCCCTGTTCCATGGATGTCAGACACAATAGCAGTGTGACTCAAGTCATCATCCCTGTGGAGGCAGTGGTTGATGTCAGTGTGCGGGACAAGGCTGCCCCACCAGGATGGGCATCATGCTCTCCATCAGGCATAGGCATACAACGAGAGTTCATAGCAGCAGCCCATGGACCATGCCTGGAAGTTCCTCTCGGGTCACCCCTTCCACTTCCACTCCCAGAGGGTGGACCAACCCCAGCCTGTGTTGCAGAACTACATGATGGCCCAGGTAGTGCATGTACAGCAGAGAGGGAACCACCAGACTGCAGCCCAGATGTGCTGTGCCCCAGTGCCATGGCCAAGGCAGCCAAGGTAGGTAGATCACCTGGAACCGGCCTACCCTGCTGTGCTGTAGTTAATTAAATATAAACATAAGGTAAAAATAAACATAACCAAACAAATGTTAGTATTAACATAATAGAAGATAATAATGATTAACTGAAATAAATATAAAGGAATATAATGGGAAACACAACAATAAATAATGTAAATGAAAGTATATTAACATTAAATGAATATGAAATTATACATAACGCCAAAATAAGAGGTAGTTACAAATAAAATATTAATATCAAATCATAATAATAAATATAAATTAATAAATTAAAAAGAGAAGGTGGGGTGAGAGAGAGAGAGAGAAAAAAACATTAGTAGCTTTGCAGGTAGTATTACTACACAGACTACTACTACATACTTCTACATATCTAAGATTTCAGTTGTGAGTACAGTGACTGCAAATGTTGTGTAGATGATGTTGCACATACATAGTTCTCAACCTGTTAGCATGGGACATTATGGGCCAAGCCCTGCCAAATGGTGGTACAAAAGCACAACTACAGGGAACATTGTTATAGTGTGCTCATACATTATTAGCATAAATTGCACCCCAAGTAATGTCATGTATCTGTTAATCAAGGACCAGGCATACGGGGCATTACATTCTGCAAAACTCATGACAGTTGAAAGGTATGTTCATTGTGTACTAATTACACCAGACAGCTGGTCATTTCTCAGTTGGCTGCCATGGGATTAGAACCCACAAGTAGTGACTACAGGAATAATGTGCACTTTTTTTGAATATAATGAATTCTCAAAACACCATCCCCTTTAAGACTTTTATTGCAACATTTTGTGTGAAATCCTACATTTACACACATGCATAGCTGTGTGTGTTGTCAGATTGGAAACCAAATGCAGTGAGCACATGAATAATGTGCACTTTATTTAAAAACATTACTTATCAAAGCACCATCTCCTTTTACACTGTAATGTTTAATGTCACATGAAATATGGCAGTTACACACATGTATCGTTGTGTAGGATGTCTATTAACCTAACCGTATACCCCATTCACTTACTGAGTGCTACCTACAGCATATTTCAGGAAAAATTATCAGAAATGAAGCTTGACACTTAATGTGGGTATTGCACTACATTTATTTGTGAAATTTGTTGCTGCATTATTTTTTAGTTAATATGCAACCGTTGACTGGTGTTGGATTAGAACACACATGCAGTGAATACAGGAATAATGAACACTTATTTGCAAAGATTACTTATCAAAGCAGAATTCCATTTTAAACTTTATTCATAGGTTCATAGGTTCATAGGTTCATACTAGGCTATCTGCCCAAGGGCATTTATAAGCCTAGCCCATGCTTTCGCCACCCCTTTAGTTTGAATAAAAACTATGCCTATCATTTTGCTGTGCCTCTGTCAAGCAGTGACGCTGAAGTAATCCCTGGGGTATATCTGCAATCTCCCATCCATTGGTCAAGATTCCTCTTGAACAAGACCAGAGAGGTGCTCTGCCTCACATGTACCGGGATTTTGTTCCACAGCATAGGGAGTCTCTGGGTTATTGATAATGTTTCTTTAAATCTGGCATTTAGACATATGAATAGATGTCCAGAACTTCAGTTAACTTACCTATATACCATGTTCATTGATTGAGTGGAATGTACACATTATTTCAGATAGAACGTGCAGAACACAAGTTTGAACCTTACTTTGGGTATTGCACTACATTTAATTCTGACATTTTTGTTGCATTCTTTATTGAATTACATGTAACACTTGACTGGTATCAGATTAGAACACACAGGTAGTGAACACAGGAATAGTGAACACTTTATTTGAAAACTTTACTTATCAAACCACCATCACCCTTTAAAATGTATTGATTAATGTTGCTTCAGCTCTGTCAAGTATTCCATGGATAGCCGAATAGGACTTCTGTTAACTAACCCATCTACCCTGTTCATTTATTGAGTGCAACCTACAGCATATTTCAGATAATGACCAGACCAGAACAGTGACTCTTAATCTGGGTAGATCCCAACATTAACTGATGTTTGGAGGCTATACTACACATTACTGCTTGCTTACAGTACTGCATGCTTACTTTACTACACAGTACTGCATGCTTACTATACTACACATTACTGCATGCTTACTTTACTACACATTACTGCATGCTTACTATACTATACATTACTGCATGCTTACTATACTACACATTACTGCATGCTTATTATACTACACATTACTGCATGCTTATTATACTACAAATTACTGCATGCTTACTTTACTACACATTACTGCATGCTTACTATACTATACATTACTGCATGCTTACTATACTACACATTATTGCATGCTTATTATACTACACATTACTACATGCTTATTATATTACACATTATTGCATGCTTACTATACTATAAATTACTGCATGCTTACTATACTACACATTACTGCATGCTTATTATACTACACATTACTACATGCTTATTATACTACACATTACTGCATGCTTACTTTACTACACATTACTGCATGCTTACTATACTATACATTACTGCATGCTTACTATACTACACATTACTGCATGTTTATTATACTACACATTACAGCATGCTTATTATACTACACATTACTACATGCTTACTTTACTACACATTACTGCATGCTTACTGTACTACATATTACTGCATGCTTACAGTACTGCATGCTTACTTTACTACACAGTACTGCATGCTTGCTATACTACACATTACTGCATGCTTACTTTACTACACATTACTGCATGCTTACTATACTATACATTACTGCATGCTTACTATACTACACATTACTGCATGCTTATTATACTACACATTACTGCATGCTTATTATATTACACATTACTTCATGCTTACTGTACTACACATTACTGCATGCTTACTATACTATACATTACTAAATGCTTACTGTACTACACATTACTGCATGCTTATCATACTACACATTATTACATGCTTATTATACTACACATTACTGCATGCTTACTATACTATACATTACTGCATGCTTACTATACTACACATTACTGCATGTTTATTGTACTACACATTACTACATGCTTATTATACTACATATTACTACATGCGTATTATACTACACATTACTGCATGCTTACTTGCTTTAACTTGTTTTACCATTTCAGGTAGGCAATGACACATTAATAAAGATGTAGGATATCCCAGGTATGTCATATCTGACTGTTAAGACTGAAAACTCTGTAATTAATTTATTGCATAACTAAGTTATGCATTAAGTTATTAACTTTGAATTTTTCCTACTTACCACACAATTGCCTCATCCTACAAGGTGCCCTGCATGGGACTTGATGTTGCAATCCTTCTCTTCTGCAGCTGCACAAAGAGAAGCAAACCATTATGCATACCAGTTTTGCACACATTCAGCTTGTATATTTCTAAATTACTGGTGAAAATGCTTACATATCTGTGGGGTTTGACCAGCTGTAGCGTCCTGGACCCAGGTGTCCAAGGTTCCCCTCTTCGTTCATTCAGGTCATTGTAATGGTGATGACACTGCTCACCAGTGCAGGGGATACCAGTAGCACTGGTAATTTCCCTGGTCAACCAATCCCAGGACTCAGACTTACACTCTGAACTCTGGTAATTGCCCTGCAGCAGCTGGGGTTCATAATTCTTAACTATGAGTCCAACAAAAGCTCTGCACTCCTGCACTCTCCACTTCTGCTTACAAAAGTGCACTCCTTCACCAACAGCACTAGACATATCCACAGCCAAGTTAAGACTCCAATGAATGATGTGAACTTTCCCCCTAATGGCCTTTAAATAGGCTGCATTCCTGTCCTTGCACATCATGCTGTAAATTCAAAAAAACACTGCAATGCTTAGCATTGTGCAAACTCACACAAACCATGTGTAAGCACAGCTTAGCAATGCACAAATGGGAATAGACCACTGACCGTGTTTAAGCAATGCTTAGCATCATGTAGCTTTTCTAAATGTAACATTTTTTTTAATTTTAAACTAAACTGATGTTTCAGTCATCTGACATATTTTTATAGCAATAAATGTAAGAAGTATGACTGGTCAGGATTCAAACCCGGGGCCTACTACACTGTAGGTCATGACTCAGCCTATCTGGACACTGGGATAGGTTCATAGGTTCATAGGTTGGTAGTAGGCTATCGGCCCTAGGGTCTATACAAGCCTAGCCATAACAATTCCCTGGATATTTCTTCCCACAATATTTACTTCCCTGGACCCGTGTC
This sequence comes from Protopterus annectens, assembly GCF_019279795.1. Classification (NCBI taxonomy): domain Eukaryota; kingdom Metazoa; phylum Chordata; order Ceratodontiformes; family Protopteridae; genus Protopterus; species Protopterus annectens. The sequence goes on from NC_056749.1 coordinate 77,559,193, forward strand.
TAGCAGGGCGACTCACATGAGCCCCGGGGTGAATTTCCTATTTCCCATCCAATCATCAAGGTTCCTTTTGAAGATGGCCAAGGAGGCACTCTGCTTGACATATGGCAGTCTATTTCAGGGTATGGGGAGTCTCTGGGTCAGGAACTATCCCTCCAGCATGTTTTGTTCATTGTGATCACAAGGTTTAGATCCCTGGATAGTGAAGGAAACTCATATATCTTCACATATACTACACAGGTGCCTGCAAGCATAGTGCTGCTTTGCTGCATGGGTTTGTAGATTGCTAAGCACAACTTAATACATCTAGTTTCTATTTTTATATGTCTAGCAGATGTCTGCTGTATATATCAGTGCAGCTAAGCATAGCTAAGCAATTTGCTGCACTGCACAAACAAGCACATGGAAAAAAAAACATTAATTAAAATTGAACGCATTTGGTTTATATTTTTATATCTATATAAGATGTCCACTGTATATGTGAGAAATGTAAATGTTTCCTGCCTTAGGTAGGATGCTTTAGAATTATATGCAGAAGAATTTAACTAGGTATTTTAAGTTATCACTATTAGGATAAGATATGTTTTTGCCAAGGATCGGCCTTGATCTAAAAAGACACAGATAGAGCAGGAATTAGGTCTTAAGAGGGGGTATTTGGGATATAGTATGAGATTAGTCTGGATTTGTACAGGGACATAACCAGTGGGTTTTAAGATAGAGTTTCAGATTGTGTTTAAAAAGTGTAAATGAAGACAGTGATGTAAGTTCATGGGGGAGTTGGTTCCAATACTTTCCAACTGCATTTGTGAACAGAGCATCTCCTGCCATGTTATTAGATTTACATGTTGATACTAGTAGTTTATTAGATGAGTGTAAAGTTGAAAGGTTCTTATACTGGGTAATAAGACTAGCAAGTATTGAGGTATTGGTAGGCTGGAAAAGGGTTTTGTGCGCAAAGGTGAGTTGTTTAAATTGAATCTGATTCAGAAGCTCTAACCAGCCTAATTGTTTCAGGTTATGGCAGTGATAGGTCCTAAAGGAGGAAGCAGTAGCAAATCTGGCAATGCTATTGTAAGCACTGGCTAGCTTGTTAAGGTTATTTTTTGACAAGTTAGTATATATGGAAGAAGCATAGAGAAGTGTGGAGATAAGGTGGGAATAGGCAATAGTGTTTCTGGCTAGTGGGGAGAGAAAGGGTTTTATCCTATGTAAGGAGTCTAGTTTCCTGTTGACAGTTTTTATGGTATTGTTGATATGGGTTTTAAAGTTCAGGTTGTTATCAATGGTTATCCCTAGAAGTTTAGTTGTCGGATTGGGAGATATGAGTGTACCATTATTGGATATGACTGAAAAGTTCATTGAGAGTGATTTATGGGTAGTAGTGAAGAGGAGGAGTTTGTTTTTTTGGGGGGTTGAAGAGGAGGCAGCGTTGTAGAAACCAATTTTCTGTTTTATTGAACATTGTCTGAGTTAGAGTCTGTAGTTGGGATTGAGATTTAGTTGAGCAGATTATTGTTGAATCAGCTGTGTATTGTAGACAGTTAGTTAAAGGAATAGCTAGGTTGAGGTAATTGATAAATATTGAGAAAAGGAGGGGGCCCAATATAGAGCCCTGAGGAACATCTAGGGTAACCGGCAGATGGGATGAGAGGTTGTTGTCCCATAGCATTGCCTGCTGTCTATTATCAAAGTAGGACTGGAACCATTGTATAGTCTTTGTGTCCAGAGAGAAGGATTTTGGAATATTGAGAAGTAAGTGGTGGTTGACCATGTCGAATGCTTTTGAAAGGTCGATGAAAAGTGCTGAAGAAAGAAGATTGTTATTACAGTTTTTATTGATGCTGTCAGTGAAGGATAGGAGTGCAGTTGTACTGTGGAAAGGCCTGAAGCCATGTTGAGATTTGGCCAGTAAATTGTTCTGGAGTAGGTGGTCTAGTAACTGTCTGTGGATGCACCTTTCCATTATTTTAGCTAATGGGGAAAGTAGTGCTATGGGACGATAGTTAGAATATTCTCTGGAGTTTCCACCCTTGTGTAGGGGGATAATCTAGGAGATTTTCCAGATGGTGGGAATAGTCCTTTCTTGTATGGTTCTATTTATCAGGAATGATACAGATAAGCTATGACTTTGGCTGCCTTTTGCAGGTATTCAGCAGGTAGCTGGTCAGCTGAGGGGGCAGTAGGTTTTAGTTTACTTAAGAGGTTGCAGATGAGAGAAGTTAGGGCAGGTTGCAGGTTTAGACTTGGGAGAGAGTTAGTAGTATTGGTTGGAAGGGCAGAGCTATTGGCTGTTAGTTGATTAGCAGTATTTGGATGGTCTAAGTGAAGAAAATATTAAAAGCATTAGCAGTTTGCTTTGGATTGTCAGAAGTTGATCCTATAGGGGGTGGTGTTGTGGATTGGCCTGGTTGAAGTAGTCTGTTTATGCTAGCCCAGAACTTTTCTGGATTATTGTGGTTGTATTGTTGGAGGTGGAAGTAAAAGTTTTTTTTTTATCTTCAAGTATAGCTTTCTTAGTCTCATTTCTTTTTTGCCTGAATTGTTGATGGTTTATGGGGTTTTTAGTTGTTCTCCATAGTGTCCAAACTTTATATCTCTGTTGAATTTTCTGCCTGGTTTTCTTTGTAAGCCATGGGGGCGGGTTTAGATTTAATTTTGATGGAACGCTTTGGTGCATGGTGGTTAAGGATTGTTAAGAATTTTGAGGTAAAGTAGTTTGTTGCTTCATCAAGTGGGAGGTATTTTATAGGTGACCAATTGCATTCTTTTAGTTCAGCTTGGATGTTATTGGGGTTAATGTTTCTGTTGCTTCTTATTGTTTTATATATGGTTGGGTTGTGTGAGCTCGACCTTTGCCTGATTATGTAAGTGAAAGAATGGTCACTTACATCATCAGGGAGGATCCCTACATTATAGAGTTGTTGGTGATTATTTATTAGAATTCAGTCTAGGATGGATTCTTTGTTACTGGGTTTATTACTTCTGGTTGGGGCGTTAATTGTTTATGAGAAGCCATTAAGGTTAATATGGGAGGTTGGTGATTCAGTAGAGCAGTCCTTCCAGTCTATATTAAAGTCTCCAAGAATTATTGTCTCTTGGGGAATTTGTGTGGAGAGTTCAGCAAGGATACCTTCCAGAGTGGTGATGTTGTTACCAGGGGGCAAGTAGATACATATTATATTTAGGGATTTGCTGGGATTAAGTTGAAGTTTGGTGCTAATGATTTCTGCATTGTTTTCAGAAGAGGAACCAAGATCTAGCATAGATATCTGTATCCCTTCTTTATAGAGGATAGCAAACCCCCTCTTTTTTTTACTTTGCGGTCTTGTCTCAAGATATTCTACCCAGATGGAATAATTTCAACATCTTGTGTAGTGGGTTTTAGCCATGTATCTGTTAAACAAAGTATATCAAAGGAATGAACATCCAGGAGAACATGGAGGTGGGCAATTTTATTATTTATGCTGAGAATATTGAAGTGAGATATAGAGAGTGAGTTGGGAGATTTAGATGGGATATTTGGGGTAGAGGGAACATGAATTTGTGGTTCTGTGCTAGTTGTATGCCCTGGTCCTGGGTTAGGATGAATGTCCCCATCTAGTAAAGGGAGGTGTAATGGTTTGTTTAAGGGATTGTGGAGGTTAAAGTAATGGTGAAGAGGTTTATTAGGTTTTAGATAGCTGTATTTGATATGGGTCAGTCTGTGATATTTAGCAGGTAAATAGCTAGATAATGAAGTTATATTTATGTGTTCTGAGGAGTTAATTAGAGGTATAATATTTGTTCATTAGGGAAGTTCAGCTGTAAATATTTTGACTGTTCATATGAGGTTAGCAGGTAGGCTACTGTTAGAGAAAGTAGGAGAAAGAGAATGATTAGAAGCTTTAGTTGGATTCGGAAAGGTTGTGTTTGCATAGTGATTAATAAGCTTACTGGTGTTCTTTAAAGGGGAGGAGTTATACTAGGGGTGATTAGAGAGAGGTGTATGTTGAATGTTAACAAGATGACTATTGTGATTGGATTGGAGAGGAAGAGGGTGTGGTGAGGATGTATAAGCTTAGGATCAGTAGGGGTGGGTGGGAAATGGGGGTAGAGTAGGGGAGCGGAGTGAGCCCGCAGGCGAACGAAGCAGGTAGAGACAAGAGAGGTAAGGACCTGAAAAGAACAATCAATTGAAGCAGGGATTACAGTAGGTAGGTAACCCTAAATACTATAATAAAGTTAAAAGAGTAGATAATAGAGCTATTTGGAGGGTGTGTGAGAGCTAACCATAAAAACAAATAGAAGTTGTGGGCTACAGTTTAATAGTAAGTCCGTGGCTAAACAGAATATAGCAAAGGTGTAGTACAGGTCAGGTGAAGGCTTCAAGGCCTGGAAGGGACAAGTCTGTCACCTGGTGGCCCAAATTAATTTATTGTAAGCAGGGTAAAAAAGGAGGGAGTTTAGGTTCCTAATGCAAGAAAAGGAGTAGTGGTTCCAAGTGTCTTTAAATGGTGGAAAAAGTAGATTAGATTGGTTACAGAGTGGGGAGGGAGTAAAGCTGTTGGTTTTCCTGGCTAGCACTTTATAGCCACCTAGATCTAATAATAAGTTATAGGCTATACTGGCCGTGATAGTTTAGACACATACTTTCATGTTAATAGGGTATGTGATATCTTCACTAAAAGCTGGCCTATTTTGTTATCTGATGAAAATATTAAAGAAGTTATAGGTGATAAACCTAGGTTTGTTTTTAAAAGTAACCTTTCACTTAAGATGCAACTTTGTTACACTATGAATCAAAAACAATCTCTTAAATCGAATAGGCTGGGTACTTATCCATGAAGGAACTGCAAAGCTTGTCAAGTGATGTCTTGTAATAATGTATTTATTTGTTTATTTTTATTTTACATTTGTTGACCGGGATAGTTCATCTGGGTGTGAGCCCATTTTCAGCGGAGGCCCGGCGAGAAAAGCTCCAATAAAACAAGAACAACAGTGACAGGTACAGTGTCGGTTTTACATAGAATTTAACAAAAATATCTAGAGGGAATAAAGAAAGTACAATATACAATAGGCACTTTAGTGAAAAGGAGAAAGTTATTATAATATAGCAAAGTCATATATATATATATATATATATATATATATATATATATATATATATATATATATTTTTTTTTTCTTTTTTTTTTTTGAGGGCAGGGGTCCATCTTTATTGATCATTTGAGTATACTTTAATACGTGTATGTATACTCTTACAAAAAGAAATATCAAATTATACTCTTACTGTAGGTAGCTGATAGGTGGGGTTAACAAGTGGGAGTGGGTATACATGGAGACTATAAAATTCAGGGCATGAAATTTATATATCCTTCATTGGGACATAGTTTTTATTTAACTTTTATGCAGATTGTAGGATTAGAAATCTAATTTATTTGGCACAATGTAAATTATGCACTTCATTCTATATAGGCAAAACTACTAGAATATTGAAAGAGCATGTTCTGCAGCATTTAGGTTACATTAGAAAAGAGAATATGATGAATGCATTGGCCAAGCACATGTGTACAAATAATGGTCATTGTTTTTTATTTTTTTTTTTTGTTTTTACTGTGGTGCAAGTAGTGTCAGAAGATATAAGAGGTGGGGATCTGGTTAACAGAACAGAAGTGGCTGAGATGAAATGGATCACCACATTGCAAGCAGATAAACCACCAGGCATTAATGCTAATATGCCTTTAAAGCCGACATTAAAGAATAGGATGCTGTGTTACTGAATAAATTGCCTTTGTCTCATTGGTTGTTTTATGCTTTATTCATTGGCTACTCTGTGTTTTAAATCATATATTAAGATGCTATATTTAATTTTGTATGTGGATCTGAAGAAGCACTGACTGAGTGAAAGTGCTTATCCTGTTGTTTTATTGTTTTCATCCATCAAAAATGTCGGCCAGTAGCCGTGGTGGTCACTTTGATTTGTTGCTATATAGTTTTTAAGATAGTTTGCAAGTTTTCCTTTTCATTAACCAGGTTGGTTTCTGTTCAGGATGCGCATATAAGTAGTTTTTACTCAGGGCTAAATCTTCATGTAAAGATGTTAATACTTTTAGCCAGAAGATATGTATTGTATCTTGGCCTGGGGTTTTCTATGTAAGAGCTTTTCTTGACTTTGTTTCAATTTCTCTGGCCATTACTTCATTACATTTTATACCCAGTAAATTTAACTTCATACTGTTTCTTTTGCTACTTCTGTCCATTTAGTATCTTTGTTATGTTTCACAGGGTCTTCGTAGTTATTTCTCCAAAATGTGTCTATTTCTTTCTTTTTTTTTTTTGCTTTGTTTCCTATTTCTCTACAAAACTTTTTTGGGTCGCCATTGAACTGCTTGTTCTGTTATTTCCTTTTTTATATTTATCTGTGTATCGTATAGTTTTTTCTGCCTGTGCTGATATCTTTAGTTTATTATTTGAAACAGCGTACAATAGATCCTGATCTGTTCTCAATGCTGTACATTATTTTTATCACACCCATCTTTCTAAGTGTTTTTGGTGGTCAGTTGCTCTTCTAACAGTGAAACTTCTTCACTTAATTGATTTTTTTTTAATTTCTCCATTCGATGTTTCCATGATGGCATTTGATTTCTTCCCTTCCTTTCCCTTATTGCTCTGTGTTTTTCTGGTAAGCGTTTATTTATTAATTTAGCTGCACATTAATATAGCCTATTAACGTCTGTGATTTCCCATGAATTTCTGTTAATAGTCTTGATTACTGTGTTCATTTGTTTTATCACACTTCTATTGTTTTGGGTTTTAATTAACTTTCTATAACTTATTGCTTTTATCAGTCATAATAGGTCTATCCACCTATATTAAATCAAGCAACTCTTCACTCAGATCATTTTCTTCTAAACTGAAGGCACATTCTTTGTAGATCATTTACAACATGCTATCAACAGAAAATTCCGGAACATCTTCCTGTGACATATTCTCTTAAGCTGCATCCTGTGTCATCTGTTGCTCTTTCATATGGGAACTCACTAGCCTATCATTTTACAACATTGAAAGTGTTATAGTTGTCACTGTATCCTGTTCCTTCCCTTGCTGTGCAACTCCATCTGACCCTTTGTACGGGTTTCTTACTGAGTGCTCCAGTGCATCTTTACGTGGCAAGTGATCACATGCTTCCTGTTCAATGTGTTCCTAGTTATTTTTGAACTCATTGCACCGTCATGCTGTGAGGTTACCTGTGTTGGATGATTTTCTGCACTAAATCCTTCGCTTCACAGGTAATCTATAACCTCAGTTTCCATTTCTTTAACTTCTCCATTACTAATCCTCTTTTCTACTTTCCTCCTTTGTTTTATTATTTTTTATTGTGAAAGTTTCCATATCTGGATGCCTTTGCCTGTATTTCTCTTCAAATATCTTTGGTTCTGCTTTTTTAGTTGATTAGCTTTGCTTTCTTCTTTGCATAAATATTGCACCATATTAAATCTCTTTTTCTTTCCCGTGTTCATATTTCTTGTTCAGGTGTCTCCTGCTCTTCCTGTTTCTCCTTACTTTGGGAACTCATTGTTCCACCATGCTGTGCATAACCTGTGTTAGATTTTCTACACTAAATCCTTCACTTTGCATTTATTCCATAACATCAGATTCTATTTGTTTAACTTCTGCCTGTTCTGTGCCCCTCCTTTGTGAGCTTATCTTTTGTATTGTGACATTTTCCATACCTGTGTACCTTTGCAGTATTTCTCTTTGAATATCTTTGGAGCTGTTTTTTATATTTATTAGTTTGGCTTTCTCCTTTGCATATATATTGCACCATATAATTGTTCTAGCTATGTAAACATGAAGATAGAGTATGATGTACAGTTGTTGTTTTTTTTTTCCCCAGTCACCTTTCCAGCCCATTGTGAAGACCGAATCCTGTTTGCTCAACTTTCTAAGTCATTCAATATATTTCTAATTATTTCTTTCCTTTGTAGACCTAGCTGATTGTAGATAGAATACTAGTTATTTCTAGTACACATCTTTGTAGCCTATTGCCCTTTTAGCTGCCACATCCATAGGTAGCATACTCACTTTTTGTACTGGAAGACCAGATTGGAGGTATTCTCACTCCAGCTGATTTGATTGCTGACACTGCACAATTACTATATACTCAAAAGATTAACCATCTCTACTGTTAAGTTATAACAGTTGCAGCTAAACAGTATTTCTCTCCAAAAGCTATATTACAACAGTTATAATTCCCAGATGTTTGCATTTGCTCTTATATACATCAATAAGCAGTCACACCAAAAATATGAGATAAAATAATGAAATACTTTACCTATTTAAATTAGGCAGCAATATTTGAAAATTAAAATATACAAACAAGTTTGCTCCTGTACAGAAACATATCTCAGATAAATGGTTTTGAATGACAAATGGCATAAAAAAGCACTAACAGATGGCTTTGCAACTACCACAAACTGATGATGTGTAAAATATCTAATCTGATTTTTATGACCATTTAGCAATAACAAAAGACTAGTAGGCAAAATTTATGGACATGAAACACTGACACTGGGTTGCAGATTTGATGTCTTATCTGTAGTCTATGTAAAAATGTTCTTATTTGTTCCAAGGCTGATTAAAACTTCACCAAGCACTCTAAAAGAAAGCACAGACTAAATGAATTAACTGTAGATCTGACAATGAAAGAGTCACTTTACTTGAAGGAACACCATATGAGTGCCCTGGAATGAGTCAATACTAGAACATTTTCAGTGGGCACAGTCTTTAAACAAGTCCTGTCTTTGTACTTTAGATAAATAAGTATTGACCCATCACTTTCTGTTGAGTTAAAATTTTAAATCTAGATAACTATTTGAAAAGAAAAGGTGTTTAAATAACCAAAAAGTTAGATCCCCAGTTTATTTATTATTATTTTTTTTTTACATTTGTTGATCGGGTTAGTCTAACTGAGCTGAGTGGCTCATTTTCAGCACAGAACCAGGGAGAAAAGCTCCACAGTGAAATACAATATTTATTTTTTTTGCAGAAGAAAGCAACCATTATTGTTGAATACAATATATTCTTGCAATGAGATGTGATAGTTAAACACTAGTATTTGATGAAAAGGCAATAACCAGAGTAAAGCAACGTGTCAATTTGGTCTGGAGGTTCAGTAGAGAAGAAAGGAGGGAGAAGAGATGAGAGGAAGAGTTATTCCTTATGGAGGTAGAAAGTGTAAGATAAAAATGACAGTTCAGAGTAAAAGCTCAAAGAAAGGGGCTAGTGATATTATGCAGGAAGAGTGTGTGTGAGAGGGGAGATGGTGAATAGGAGTCTAAGTAGCCAAGGGAAGAAGTTTAAGGAGGATGAGTGCAGTGGCAGGACCAGTGAGTTTGTAGGTATTTTTGGTAGCTGTTTTGAATTTTTTAGGGTGTTTAAGGGATCTAATTTCAAGGGGGAATTTGTTCCAAGATATGGCAGGGTTGTAGCTATAGAGGTTGCAGCCCGTTTTGGCCTTGGGTTTATATATTTGTAGCAGGTCTTGGTCAGAGCTGCATGGAGACCCTGTTGGGGAGTATTTAGAGATAATAGGAGTGAGGCTGGGACAGTAAGAGAGCTGGTATAGAATTGAATGAATTATGTGTAGTTGAGATAAGAGGAGCAGGATTCTAGCCAGTCTAATTGTCTTAAGTACAGACAATGTGAGACTTGTGAGATTGATGAGCAGCAGACCTAGCCACCTTGTTGTAGGTTGATTCAAGTTTAGCTAAGAGAGAGAAGTTTAGATTAGTAAGAATGTGACAACTATACAAAAGACTAGGAAGAAGGTAAGCATGTGACAGAGTTATTTTAGCTTTGCTAGTTAAGAATTATTTGTTGCGGTAAAGCAGTCCAAGCTTTGGGTGTGTTTTTTTTAATACAGTTCAACAGATGTAAATCAAACTTAAGTTGGTCATTGATTGTGACTCCTAGGAGGTTTGTGCTGGATTCAACTGTGATTGATGCATTATTGAGGGGCAGTATAAAAAAGATGTTTTGCGATGAGTAAGGCTTTTGGGGAGAAAGAGTAAGAGTTTAATTTTCTTGGGGTTGAGAATTAATTTGTTGTGACAGAGCCAGGATTCTACCGAGTTGAAGGATGCTTGGGTGGCAGAGTTTATGTTGGAGGGAGTGTCAGTGATGGTGATGGCAGTTGTCATCTGCATATTGTATAAGGGATAACTGGGGACAGGAGGTATGTGGTAGATTAGTGAAAATATTGAAGAGAAGTGGGCCAAGGATAGATCATTGTGGGACTCCCATTTTCACTGGGAGGGGAGGAGACAGAGCTGAGAGCCATTTAACAGATTGTAGATGATCAGAGAGATAGCCAGAAAACCAGGAAATAGCAGTAGAAGAGAAATTAAGGTTTGATAGTTTATTCAGAAAAAGAAAATGGGAGACCATATCAAAGGCCTTGGAGAGGTCCAAGAACAGGCAGGAGACCTGGCAAGGGAAATGGTGTTTATGAAAGATATTAGTGCAGTTGAGGTACTATGTTTGGGGCGTAAGCCATGTTGGGTAGGTGTGAGTAGGTTTTCCTGAAGTAGGTATTGCATAACTTATTTGTGGATAGATTTTTCCAATATTTTTGAGAGAGGAGACAGGACTGAGATTGGTCTGAAATTAGTTATGTCAGTGGAATTGCCTCCTTTGTGTATAGGCAAGATGTAGAACTTTTTCCATAGGGAGGGGACATATGATTTGGATATGGAGCGATTAATTAAGATAGATACAGGTAGAACAAGGGGTTCTGCAGCAATCTGCAGGAAATAGGGGGGTAGGTTGTCAGCAGAAGGAGAGCAAGGTTTAAGTCTTGAGAGTAAGGGTCTTATATAGTTAGTAGGTACTGTTTTGAGGGTGAAGGAGCTGGAGGGATTGGTTGGAGAAATAGAATTGGAGATGTTGTTAGTATTATGTGTAGAATGGAAGGAGTCAAACATCTTAGATATAGATTAAATAAAGTGGGTGTTGAATAGGTCAGCAGCTTCTTCAGGTGAGTTGCTAGGGCAGGGGTTAGGGAAGGAAGGGTTTCCTGGATGCAGAATGCGATTTATGAAGTTCCAGAATTTTTTGGGCTCAGACCTTTGGGTGGAGGGGAGGTTGGTATAGAAGTAATTTTTGTCTTTATAGATAAGTTTTTTTACCTGGTTTCTGAGTTCTTTATAGTTTTGTAAATGAATGGGGAGATTGTTTTATTCCTACAGTTTCCACATCCTGTCTCTATTTTACATAAAGGTATGGGTAAGATTTGGTAACCAAGGTGATATATTAGATTTAATCCTAACTGAATGGAGAGGGGCAAGAGAGTTTAGAATGTTTAGGAAGGTAGTGTTGAATGATTGGACAACTTCGTCAAGGGGGAGAGAGGTAAGATGTGACCAGTTTATTCTTGAGAGGTGGTCTTTGAATGACTCAGGGAAGAAGGTGGAAGGTTTGCAGGAGGTTATGTATCTGTGGGGCCTAGTGAAGTGAGTCGTATATCTGATGACTCTTACAGGGGAGTGATCACTAAGACAGTGGGGTAGGGTCTCAGGATTATGGTATTTGGGGGGGGACTAAAATCCAATCTAGGAGAGAGCTAGGGAGATGAGGCTTATTGGTATGAGTGGGTATAGAGATTAGATGCTCAAAGCCATGCAAATTAATGAATGAACTGGTAATGAGTGAATGGAGGGTAAGTCAGTTAATATTAACATCTCCAAGGCAGATGGTTTCATTTTGAATGTTTACAGTGAGGTGCTAGAGAATATTTTCCAGGATAGGAATGTTGTCACCAGGGGGAATATAGATAGCTAGTACGGTAATAGCGGTGAAACTGTTTAATTTAAAATCGTCCGTCAGGCGTTCAGTGGGTGAGAAGGAAGGTGTTGGCTTGCTTGAGTTAGAGAGAGTGAGATGGTCAGAATATACAATGGCCACTCTACCACTTTTTTTCTTTTATCTGTCAAATCTAAGCATGTTATATCCAGGTGGGAGGATATCACTGTGTTGGATGTGTGGTTTTGACCAAGTTTCTCTAAGAGTGATTATATCAGGGGTGTAATTGGCATTCCAGGCATGGACTTCACTAACATTGTTAAGAATACTTCCAAGATTCAGTGAGTAGAAGGATACCTGTTTATTTGAAGGAGTGTAGTTGGTAGGGTTAGGGGGATTAATATTAATGATTGGGGAGGTGGGGCAAGGTCTAGCGTTAGGATGAATATCACCTGATAGGAGTATGAATCTATGGAGGAGGAATTGTTTGAGTAGGAGGTGCTTTATTTTTTCAACTAATGAGTTAAAATGGTAAGGAGGTAATTTGATTTTGGGAAGGGGGCTGTTTGGAGGAAAGATGGATGAGCATATTGGGAAATGTATCAGGGGTTGTATGGAAGGATTGACATTAGTGTTTGCAGGGTAAAAATAAGGTGGTTTCAGATGGGAGTGATAGGATTTAAGAGTGTAGAGAAATAGTAAGGGTGGATGACAATAACATATGTTATTGAAAACTGCATTCACTAAACTGCATCATCGGAAATGTAGTTCAGCAAATTCGCTCTTGTGGGGGGCTGCACCCCCCACACCCCACACTAATTATATATATCAACTCCGAGATTGCACTACAGTGAGGAAAGGGCAAATTTTCCAATCTTCACTGTACTGCGATCTCACCATTAACAGTTCGCTGAACTGCATTTCTGATATAGATACAGTTCGCTAAACTGAATTTTCGGTAACATAATATAGACCCGAGGAGGTTAACATGATAAAAAAGCTGTTAACCAGATGTAGCCTGAGGAATCCAAACTCTGTTAATGTGTGTGTGTGTGTGTGTGTGTGTGTGTGTGTGTGTGTGTGTGTGTGTGTGTGTGTGTGTGTGTGTGTGTGTGTGTGTGTGTGTAACATCTTGTTTCATATAGCTTGTCACATTTCACATCCTTTCTGCATCTTTAATGTAAAAATCAAAGGCAGATTTAATACAGCTTTTTAATATGGCTATGTGTTGCATAGATTTTCACAGATTGAAGGTGTATTCCTCTAGTTACACAGTCCAGTTCCCGGACTTGTCATACCATCTGTATGTACATTGCTAGCACTGCTAGACTGGGTTGTAATGTTCAGGACTATAATCTTCAACTCCTTCTGAGAAGCTTACTGGTTTGTCCACTGCCTCTGTGTAACCACTTTAAGAGCTTGTGATCTGAACCTGTATAAATTTTCTACATTGTAGGAATGGTGGAATCTTCTTTTTTGGAGAGTACAACCTGTTCACAAGCATTCATTTTCCTCAGCTATATGAGTTTCCTCATTGGCTGAAGTGTTGGACTGAAATACACTACTGGATGCTCCCAAGCTTTTAAAGAGACCCAGATAAGTACAAACCCCAGACCGTTGTCTGTAGCACTTCCCCGCACAATAAACACTTGGCTCTCATCAGGAGTGACTACTACAGTTGTTCCATCAAGACTTCCTTGAGTTTTTGAATGCCTGTTTGGAAACTAGTGTCCAAATGACCTTATCTTGTCTATTCATTTTGGCAATAGGAATGGATGTAATACTGTAAAGAGGGTAGATGTCCTACAATACCCTACATATCCAGGGATTATCCTTACCTTCTTTATAATAATAGGGTAGGCAATGGCTGAATAGCTTCCACCATGTTAGGCCCTGGATAGATCTTTCCTCCACCCACCAGAAGCTATGACACCACCCCCTCCAACATCTGCCATTTCTTTGCCTTGACAGTTAGCATGATCATTTGATTTTTTCAGCACCTTCCTGACATATAAACATTTTCTTCCAAAGTCTGACTGTAAAATGTAATATCATTTATACATCCAAGAGCACAGTCTCCATCTCTTGCCAGGATGTAATCTACCAACCCCTTGAATATTGATAGTGTACCTTTCATCCAAAAGGTATTTAGATAAACTCATGCAACCCAAAATGAATAACAAAAAAATAGCTTCTCCCTTTTTGCCAGTATCTAGGGTACTTGCCATATATTCTTAGTCAGGTCAATAATAGCCAAATACTTGGTCCCACCTAACTGTCCTAAGGCTTCACCAACTGAGTGTAATTATTTTGTTTCCTAACCAGGAACTCTGGAATGCAGGATTACCACCCAGCTCCAACATTTTATGCAAATGACTCCCACGTGCTTTGCTTGACTAACTCAGGCAAGCCATAAGGATGCTGTCTGATTGGCCACTGGATACATGTATCCACATGGTGCATCACAAATTTGGTACACCCTAGCTTAGCAGTAAGCACATGCATAAACTGCTAAAGTGCTGTTTGTTTTTCCAGAACTTGGAGAGGGATAGTTGTTTTCAAAGCACTGACTCTTTCAGTGATGTGTCAGATTGAGTTTACTGAGTTCTATCACAAAATATCAATCATAATATGCTTGTAACCCATGCTTGTCTTTCATAATAGGACTTCAACGCTGTTAGCCTGGTAAAGTTTGTATTTTTGTATCATCCTTGGCAACTCCACAACACAATTAATGCCTCTTGCTTTCCTTCCATTAGTCCGTCTGCATATTTTCTAGCTAGAGCTGCCCAATCATAGCAGAGTTTTTATTGCTGTTTTGCTTTTATTACCGACTGCTATTCCAGCACCATTAGGTAAGACTCTGCAAAAAATTCCTTTTGGGAATAATAATGTTGGGAATGTTTTGTACCATGTTACCAGGATGGAGTCCTACTATGAAAGACAAATGTGAGTTACAAAAGTATTCACATGGATATTATACAGTAGGTGGATTTGGACACTCTAAACTGGCTATAGGTGTGAGTGTGCATGCGAGTGTGTGGTGTGGATGAACACCTGCGACAGGGCTAGCCACCCGGTGGTGTTATTATGATAGTCATTTTTGATGTGACACACCATCCCCGTGTGCAACAATGACAAAAATGGGGGTTGTGAATGGATGCATGGATAGATTTTCACTCTGTGTGTAAGCCTACTCCTGTGGCTTAGCAAGAAATAAAGCCCTGACTATGACCCAAGTAACCAGAGTGTTTGTCGGCGCAGGTAGGAGAGGATGGGTGCATCCATACTGGGAGGTCAGATTTAGTTGTCCTAGCCAAGTCAAGTTCAAAGCTCTGAAAAAGACAAACCTCATGCCAGAAGAGCTGAGGCAAGTCTTCAGAGGGGAACTGAAACATGGTGGGAGTTGGATGGGGTCTCCAAACTGGTGTGGGTCATATGATGGAAGTTGGATGGGGTCTCCAAACTGGTGTGGTCATGTGGCATAAGTGCAATATGCGCATGTCAGCACCAAGGGATGAGGAACTAAGCCATATCATAATAGCCTCAGCTTTTGGGATGTTGATGAGAATAAAAAATCCATGCTAGATGCCAGGATGATGGGCCCATCAGGATAGCTCTTATATGTTCAAAAATTAATAGATGCTTACTATGCTATTGATCTGTGAGAATCTTTGGAAGCCTAGCCTTACATTCTCATGAAATTGTTAGTCCTTAACTTTTAACGTATCAATATCCCAAAGATGAGCAGAACACTTACATGTTTCTCCTGTCCATGCAGGTAAATGGTACTAAACCTGGCTGACGTTGTGGGTACCCATCCAGTTATCCAGATCACATTGACTTGTGGAAGAGAAGTACTTTGCTTGTGTGGGGAAGAAGATGGCTCCAAAGAAGTGGTATTTTCTGTTATACATATCTATCCTTCCATCATGTTCTATTTATATTACAAAAAGAGGCTGAGATTGCTTGAGTAGGTGTTTATGCTCCCATTGGACTTGTGAATGTGCAGTAGGTCTGACATGATAGGGTCTGTTGAGAATCTGTACATTATACACAGATCACTCTGAGAAGCAGGACACGGCTTTGATATTGTCTGTATAGTTTTTTATGATTTAGGTTCTTGCTTTTCTTAATAAGAAAGCATTATGTACATACAAGTTGTGTCAAATGCTTGGAAAGGTATATATGGAAGGGGCAGTATATTCAATGATTAGCCTCATGAGTATAAACTACACTAGGATGATCAGATCCCTGGATCTGAATGCCATACCCTTAGCAATAAGCTGTGCAATGAAGAAGAACTTTCTCACAATAGTGAATACATGGTGATCAAAGGACGGTTCATTGTCTAAATAGAATTCTCACAATAGTCGATACATGGTGATCAAAGGACACTTCATTGTCTGCATAGAATTCTCACAACAGTGAATACATGGTGATCAAAGGACACTTCATTGTCTGCATAGAATTCTCACAACAGTGAATACATGGTGATCAAAGGACGGTTCATTGTCTACATAGAATTCTCACAACAGTGATCAAAGGACACTTTATTATCTACATAGAATTCTCACAACAGCGAATACATGGTGATCAAAGGACACTTCATTGTCTACATAGAATTCTCACAATAGTGGATACATGGTGATCAAAGGACACTTCATTGTCTACATAGAATTCTCACAACAGTGATCAAAGGACAGTTCATTGTCTACATAGAATTCTCACAACAGTGAATACATGGTGATCAAAGGATGGTTCATTGTCTACATAGAATTCTCACAACAGTGAATACATGGTGATCAAAGGACGGTTCATTGTCTACATAGGATTCTCACAACAGTGAATACATGGTGATCAAAGGACGGTTCATTGTCTACATAGAATTCTCACAACAGTGATCAAAGGACGGTTCATTGTCTAAATACAATTCTCACAATAGTCGATACATGGTGATCAAAGGATGGTTCATTGTCACCATAGAATTCTCACAATAGTGGATACATGGTGATCAAAGGACACTTCATTGTCTACACAGATTCTGAGTTCTTTATGTACTAGAGCAATTTTCAGGAGCGTTTTGTCAATGTGATAGTAGGAACTTGTTACCTGCTGAGTGAGGCTATTATACATTTCTTGGCATTTAGTTTTAGTCCACCATGGCTTTGACACAAGCTATTGGTTTAGGAAAGGCCATCGTGGAGTATCTTGATGTCCTCTGGGGAGTTTATGATGGCAGCAAGTTTACAGTCATCTGATATACACACTGAGCAGAGTGGATAAGAGTTGTTGACCGCTGCTGTTAGCTGAGATATATAAGTATCCTGTTTTTTTTTTCAATTATTTATACAGATTATTGTTTTTAACGATTAATATATAGCACATTTATTGTCTGCTTTTTAGTCTTCGAGTGTATTTTATTGCTATTAACTAATCTGCACAAGTAACTGATTTGTCTGCAGTTAAAAGCATTCTGTATCTTTACAAATCTTTATCTGTTTGTGGCTTTCTCTAGTGCTACTGGCTGTAGGCTATTGGCTTTGCAGTTGCCCACCCCTACTGTAAATCTGATCTGTGACACTCCTCCCAGTCTAGTGTCATTAGCTCATTCTACCTAGTACAGAGAGAACATTTGATAAGGCCTTCTGTTTCTCCTTTTTCCCTTTCAAAAAAAAAAAAACTTTTTTTTGTGTTCTGACTGTGCTTCTCAAACATTTTGGAAATATAGAGTATATTTCAGAGCATTTATTATAACTGTAATTGCCTTAATATTGCTACAACTCAAGTGCTCTCGGTTGCACTGCATCTGAAGTGTTTGTGTGTTTTAGCTGCTTTTCTGTATATATAGACTTCTCTGTTTCTTTAACTAAATAAGCTCTGCAAAGTTGTTTTATTGCATTCCTGCCTGTATTTCTGAGTTTTTTTGCACTTTTAAAGTTTGTTTTTGCTTAGTTTAACTGGTAGACTACACATTCAAGTGGGCTAGCCGAATTAAAGCATTTACTGTGTTTCTGTACCTAATTTCTGCTACTTTGCAAAAAAAGAAAAAAAAAATCCTTGTTTCCCGCCTTTACTGAACTAGAATAGTCCAGTCTTCAGGTATTGCTGATCTCTGGGCTGTGTCATAGTTCCTGTGTTGCCCATATCCTTATTTGGATAGGGGGAAGCTTCTTTGTTCACCAGTGAGAGTGGGGAGCTCTGAGCAGCCTATCTGTCCCTTGAGGAGTGGTTCCAGCCCAGTGACCTGTAGCTTATTGGCCGTTTTGCGCCATTTCCTATCTCTTTCTAACCCCCTGCTCTAAAGCCAGCTTTAGCCTGCTTTTGCGCTTGTAATTTAAAGTTTGTCCTGTTTGTTGCATTTACCTGTTGAGGCTACACACCCTGTATAAAACCCACTTTGGCACGGTTTGTGCGCTTGTTACTACTCAGCCAAGCTCCTCGTGGTCCTGCAGAGTGGTGCTAGCAGCAGAGTGGCCAAAAGAGTGACTGCTAACCTGATAAAAGTGTTTTTTTCCTGCTACTACCTGGGCGACTGTCCGATCTAGCTAAATTGCAAGTATTTCTGCTTCTTGAACTGTTTTAAACTGTTTAAAGTTGTTTTTGCACCTGCACTTTTAAAGTTTGTCCTGTTTGTTGCATTTACCTGTTGAGGCTACACACTCAAGTGCGCTAGCCTGTGTTACATATTTATTGCATTTTTCTGCTGTTTGTTGCAAAAAAGAAAAAAAAATTCCTTGTTTCCCGTCTTTCCTGACCTAGAGTAGTCAAAATACTGGCTTTGCTGTATTCTGGACTTTTGGAAAGTTCCTGTGTTGCCCATTTCCTTTCTTGGATAAAGGGAGGCTTCTTTGTTCACCAGTGGCAGTGGGGAGCTTGGAGCAGCCTATCTGTCCCTGGAGGAGTGTTCCCAGCACAAGAATCTGGTAGTCTATTGGCCGTTTTGGGCCAATTTCTAGCTCTTTCAAGTCCCCCTGTATAAAACCCGCTTTGGCGCGGTTTGTGCGCTTGTTACTACTCAGCCAAGCTCCTTGTGGTCCTGCAGAATGGTGCTAGCAGCAGTGAGGCTAAAAGAGTGACTGCTAACCTGATAAAAGTGTTTTTTTCCTGCTACTACCTGGGTTTCTGTCCAATCTAGCTAAACTGCAAGTATTTATGCTTCTTGAACTATTTTAAACTGTTTAAAGTTGTTTTTGCACCTGCACTTTTAAAGTTTGTCCTGTTTGTTGCATTTACCTGTTGAGGCTACACACTCAAGTTTGCTAGCCTGTGTTACATATTTATTGCATTTTTCTGCTGTTTGTTGCAAAAAAGAAAAAAAAAATTTCCTTGTTTCCCGTCTTTCCTGACCTAGAGTAGTCCAAATACAGGCTTTGCTGTATTCTGGACTTTTGGAAAGCTCCTGTGTTGCCCATTTCCTTTCTTGGATAAAGGGGGGCTTCTTTGTTCACCAGTGGCAGTGGGGAGCTTGGAGCAGCCTATCTGTCCCTGGAGGAGTGTTCCCAGCACAAGAATCTGGTAGTCTATTGGCCGTTTTGGGCCAATTTCTAGCTCTTTCAAGTCCCCCTGTATAAAACCCGCTTTGGCGCGGTTTGTGCGCTTGTTACTACTCAGCCAAGCTCTTCGTGGTCCTGCAGAATGGTGCTAGCAGCAGTGAGGCTAAAAGAGTGACTGCTAACCTGATAAAAGTGTTTTTTTCCTGCTACTACCTGGGTGACTGTCCAATCTAGCTAAACTGCAAGTATTTATGCTTCTTGAACTATTTTAAACTGTTTAAAGTTGTTTTTGCACCTGCACTTTTAAAGTTTGTCCTGTTTGTTGCATTTACCTGTTGAGGCTACACACTCAAGTGCGCTAGCCTGTGTTACATGTTTATTGCATTTCCTGCTGTTTATTGCAAAAAAGAAAAAACAAATTTTCCTTGTTTCCCGTCTTTCCTGACCTAGAGTAGTCCAAATACAGGCTTTGCTGTATTCTGGACTTTTGGAAAGTTCCTATGTTGCCCATTTCCTTTCTTGGATAAAAGGAGGCTTCTTTGTTCACCGGTGGCAGTGGGGAGCTTGGAGCAGCCTGTCTATCCCTGGAAGAGTGTTCCCAGCACAAGAATCTGGTAGTCTATTGGCCGTTTTGGGCCAGTTTCTAGATCTTTCAAGTCCCCCTGTATAAAACCCACCTTAGCGCAGCTTTGCGTGATTTTGCGCATAGCGCAGCATCAGGCAGCTCCGCTTAATTGGGTTTAAACCATTCTCGGCTCCACAAAGTCTACTCTTCACTTTTTCCCTTAGAACTGATCTAGTTCTCATAATAAACACCCTATTCCACTCTAAAGCCTGGCACTTGCTCACTAAAGCAATTATATAAGTCAGCACTAAAAAATTAAAAGCACTACACTCTCACAAACTCCCTTTGAGTACTTTGCTCCCCATTGGCCCTTTTTTTCAATTATAAAGGAATTCCCAATACTATTCTAGCACGTCCAAAGGTCAGTTGTCAATCTCCTCTCTGGTCCAGCTGGTGAATCTGGGAATCTCGAGGCAATGTTACAACTGCCTCATGTACACAGACAACCCTCTCCTCCTCCCAACAAATTCCAACACATGTGAGAGATGCAACCATATAGCCAAACTGGAGGCTAAGCTCTCTCAACTCAGTACTGGCGTAACCAGTCAGGAGGAAAAGGAAACCACACTCACTACAATTCCAGTCTCACATAGACCTACCACGACAGTAAACCAAACACATAAACACACAAAAACATACTCGGAGGCTCTAAATAAAAATCTGCCTAAGCAACAGAGACCTCCAAAGCAGACACCCAAGCAACCGCTACCCCAAAACAAAACACGTGCAACACATAGCTCACAAAGCCAGTGTGCCGAACAGTCACAGCCCTTAAGGCTAAACAACACACCTGATACACTTGTAATAGGTGACTCTATCGTCAGGCACACTGACATCCCACTCACCAGGCTGAACAAGGAGAAGGTCACGGTGAGCTGCCTGTTGGGCGCTAGGATCCGCCACATAACACAAGCACTCAGGTCACTCCAAGGCAAGTACAAATATGACTCAGTAATTGTCCATGCTGGTGTGAATGACCTGAGACGTACCTCCCTGGACTGCATGAAAAGAGACATAGAGGAGCTCTCTGAGCATGTAGCCCAGGCCGGTATGACCCTGACCTTGAGTAGCATCTTACCCTCACCAAGAATTATGCCACAATATGAAGACAAGATGATCAATTTCAAAAATTGGCTTAAGTATTGGTGTCATTCAAAGGGGATCCAATGCCTGCCTGCCTGGGATGACATGCTCGACAAGCCACAATGCTTTGCTAGGGATGGCTTGCACCTGTCACCCCTGGGCTTTCGGATATTGGCAAAGGCTCTTGCCACCCCCATAGTGCCTTTTGTAGGCAAGGCTCAAAAGACAAACCCACCTCCATAGGTATCACAAGGGATAAGAAACTAAGAGTAATTCTACTCAACGTGGTCTAAACCTCAAGATGCATGCACTCAAAACTCTCCTTAGCATGGAGAACATCGATATCTGTGCAGTAACAGAAACCTGGTTCAAGGCTCCCGAGAGCACCCCAGCACTACCAGGTTATACCTCATACCATGTTTTTCGGCCCCAAAACTTGGACCAAACCACAAAAGGAGGGGGGGTATCAATATTTGTCAAAGATACCCACACCTCCAGGTTGGTGGCACAGCACAAAGCATCAGAGACTATCCATGTGCAACTAACAGTGGGTAAAACTGTCTTCCAGTCTATAGCCTGCTACAGACCACCCTCCCAAACCCAGGAACCCCACTCGGCCTTCCTGAGAACACTGGAAAATATGAAGGTCTCTCCAAACACCATTATATTGGGCGACTTCAACTACCCTAACATAGACTGGGAGCATTACTCTAGCTCCAACACCCTATCCTTAAGGTTCCTAGAATTTATAAACTTAAATGCTATGGAACAACTTGTTGCCACTCCCACAAGGGGCGAAAACATATGGGAACTGATCATCACCAACATGGGGACTCTATGCTCCAGACCAGAAGTGTATCCCTCACTGGTAAGATCAGACCATAAACTAATCTCACTAGATATTCACATCCCGACCCCAGCCCCTGCCCAGAAAACCACAGTGAAAAACTTCTCTAAAGCAAATGTCACACTCCTCAAAACCGAGGTGGAATCCTTCAAAGCCCCCGGGCCTGTGGAAAATACAGGCCAGACCGCAGAATCCTTTATACACGCATTCTATGAACACCTTCAGGAATGCATGGATCATGCAATCCCAAATAAAACCAAGACCCAATCCTCCAAAGTTAGGCATCCTGTCTGGTGGATCCCAGCCATAAACAAACTATACAATAGAAGGAGGAAGCTACTACATGATAGAGCAAAATCCCAAAAAGGGAAGGCATCTCTGATCAGTATTAGCAAAAAACTACGGGCACTCATAAAATCGTCTAAGGCCAGCTTCGAGAGAAAAATTGCACAGGACACTAAGGATAATCACAAGGCTTTATTTAGTTATGTTAGGAACCTGGGTGGGAATTCCCAGATATGCTCAGAATTAGTCCAAAATGACAAAAAATACACCGAACCCACAGACATTGCCAACATCCTAGCTGACAGGTTCACTGCAAACTTCTCCCCCCCTTCCCCACCAAAAGGGCAAATATCTATCCGAGCAGAGTGCTGCCCCCCTGACATCTCAGATGCTCAGGTAAGAGCCGCCCTCTCCAAAGCAAAAAACACAGCATCAATGGGACCAGACGGTGTCCCGGGCTGCATCCTACATGAACTCCAAGAAGAACTAAACCCAAACATAAAATTACTGTTCAATCTCAGCCATACTACAGGATATGTACCCAAAGAGTGGCGTACAGCAACAGTGGTCCCTCTCCACAAAGGTGGTGCCTCAACAGATCCTGGAAACTATCGCCCCATAAGCCTGACTAACTTGGTCTGCAAAGCTATGGAAAGGATCATCATGGACCTCATAAATAAAGATATTGGGGACCTACAGACACTGGATCCTACCCAGTTCGGCTTTGTTAAGGGCAGATCCTGCCTCTTAAACCTGGTTGATTTCTTTGAAACAGTCACCAAGGCCATTTACGAGGGGAAGGTGCTCCACACAGCCTACCTGGACCTTGCAAAAGTCTTCGATACAATACCCCACTCGGGCATTATAGATAAGCCCACCAGCTTAAATATAAACCCCTATGTCACTAGATGGGTTGCAAACTGGCTCAAGGACAGTACCCACATGGTTAGAATTGCTGGAGCCATGTCAGACTCCAAACCAGTTACAAGTGGCATCCCACAAGGCTCAGTCCTGGGACCTCTCTTGTTCGGTATATATTTCTCGGAGGTACAGGCTAACATGGAAGGACTGTGGCTGACCAAGTTCGCAGATGACTGCAAACTGGGCGCCATAATTGACTCTCCAGCCGACACAAGCATCCTACAAAAGGGCCTCATAGAAACAGACAACTGGTGCCAGAGCCATGGCCTCAAGCTAAACGCCAAAAAATGTATAGTCATCCCCTTTGGCAAAAACAAAGTGCCCACAAATTACCACACAGGTGGTAATCCATTAAGTACGGAAAAATTAATTAGGGACCTGGGGACCCAAGTTGATAGCAATCTCTCATTTGACAACCATGTGGCCAAAGTGGTTAGAAAAACATTTTATATAGGTCATTTAATCATGAAGGGATTCACATCTAGATCAGGGGAGGTCATTGTGCCTGTTTATTCATCCCTCATCAGGCCCATAATTGAGTACAATGCCCCTTTTTGGATGTACCTTACCAGACACCTGCAGCAACAGGAAAGACCCCAAAAGTACCTCACCAAGAGGATCAAAGAGCTCAAACAGATGCCATATGCTGCCCGGTTAAAGAAACTCCAGCTCTACTCAGTGGCATACCACCTGCTCAGAGGCGATCTGTGCCTGACGTATAAAGCCATGTCCAACCAGGAATTAATGGACATGCTGCACCTCAGAAAATCCAAATCCCATCGAGCTACGCGCTCGAGAGACTTGAACCTCAGCACTGAAATAAATAGGACATGCTGGAGGGACAGATTCATAACCCAGAGGCTCCCTTCACTCTGGAATAAAATCCCAGTCCAGGTTAGGTAGAGTCCCTCATTGACTCTCTTCAAGAGGAATCTTGATGAGTGGATGGGAGGTAGTAGGTTTACCCCGGGTATCACTTCTGTGTCACTGTTAGACAGAGGCACAGTGTACTAACCTCGAAAAAGGGCATAGCAAAATTAATTTAAAATGGGTGGCGAAAGCCAAACACACTCTGGCTAGGCTTATAAATGCCCTAGGGCAGATAGCCTAGTATGAACCTATGAACCTATGAACCTATGAAAACCTTTACAGAAGCTTTGACCCCAGATAAATAAATACAAAAGAGGAGTGGCCTAAGGACTGAATCCTGAGGGTACACTGATAGTGATACATCTTTTAGAGGAGGTATAGCAGCCCACCCTAATTTACTGGTTTCTATTTTTGAGCCAATATGCTTTCTAACAAGTTACACATGGATTAACATTTAGCTGTGACAGTTTATTTATGGTATCTGAGTTTGGGATGATGAATGCCTTTGCAAGGTCTAGATATGTGCTGTGGACTGTTTTGCCCTAATTCATTGTATCAGTAACTTTCACAAAGTCAACAAGATTAAGTAGGCAGGATCTGCACTTGACAAATCTGAAGTGGATGAGGCTGAGACTTTTTAGGTTACCTATGTTGTCATTTATTAATTACTTAATAATCCTTTTTATATATGAGGCTGATCAGACTTATGGGTCTATAGCTTTCGGGGTCCACTGATGCCCACCTTTGTGCAAGGAGACGACAGCTGTTGCACTCCATTCCACTGGAACAGGCCTGTTTGGAGGCTGACATTGGATAGCCTTAGTAGACAGGCCCTTTTTCTTGCTGGTCAGTAAGCAGCCTGGTATGTTATCCAGCCCCATAGAAGTAACGTCATTTTTCCCCTGGATATTGCCTTGAGGACTTGTTCATGGGAGATTTGAGTGGGAGGTGTAAATGCAGGTAAGAGATCTGAGAATGTAGGAGGGTGATAGAGTAAGTTTTGAGTTAAATTGTTTTACTAGCAGATTGGCTACATCCTCTGGGTCTGACTATGTGATATCATTCACTATGACCTCTGCACAGTGCTGTGTTTTGTTTCTAAGGTTTCTAACAGCAAAAGAAGGCTTTGCAGTTATCCGTTACTCAGCCTTTCTATGGTTTATCTGGCTTTGGTTGATTTGATTAAGGAACAGAGTTCCATGATAAGTTTAGCAAGAGCTTGTTTTGCATCTTTGATTTATTTTTTACAAGCAATTATTTTTGTTTTTTTATGATAGAGCCTGTTTATGTCTGGGTTCAAACCACATGGATTTATTAACTCCTTCCTTCCATTACAGCTCTTTTGAGTGTGTACTGTTAACTCCCAGTGCGTATGGCTTGAGCTTTAAAAATGAAGTAATCTTCCTACAATTGAAACAAATATTCATATCTCTGAAACTGTAAGTGTTATTAGAAAACTGTAAATGGAAAACTATTCAGGATAAATTAATGTTTATGTTAGTGGATTCATTCAGTTTGATGCTTTAAACTGGATTTTATAAGACAAAATAAAGGCAGTGAATACTAATTTTGGCAAGTTGTATAAAATGCTTATGCTCTCTCAGTAACCATTCAAGCAAGGCTTATATTGCCAGCAGGATTTTTTCAAACAGATGTGAGCTTCCATATGAGGCTATGCAATTCTGCCTGTATTAAGTGAATGTTGAGATATTTAGAGAAACAGGAAAATGATTACAGTACAAATAAACATTATACAAAGGATATTCAATATCTCTTTAGCTGAATAAGATAGCAATCAAGTATCAATACAATTGTGTTTCCATCTTGTATGCTTTAAGATGAAATCTTCTCAAACCTTGGAAGTAGCATGGTTTTGAAATTGTTAATGAAAATATGAACAAGCAATAATAGGAGGCAACTGCAGAAATGCCTGGAGGCACACTCGGCTGTAACGTGTTAAGGCTCCTAGCATTGAGCAGCAGTACCCAGATTCTGTTTTATTATGCTGGAAGATGTTGAGGATTCCTGTTGCCTAAAAGGGTACTACTGGGGTGGACAAGGCTTTAGTCAGTAATATGAGAACCTTGGGGGGATAGGTGCAGGATATTACTGGCTAAGCAGTTAGGACTGTCTACTATGTTCCTCCCAGGCTGATATATACTAGACACCCTTTGAACATCACTAGAAGCTAAGCCATTTGATGAAGTCAGTGATCTTTTTTTTTTATATTGTGGCATCGTTCTTGTTGATGGTAAAATGCTGCTCAAGGTTAGTTTCATACCTGCCTCAGACACATATTCCGAAAGCTCCATCATGCCTCTCTTCATATAATCCAAATTCTAAAAGCTGTCTTCATGTAGTCTGGGGAGGTATGTGTCATGTCATGTACACTCACATGTGCTATGAATGTGTCATATATATACTTGCATTGCAAGCACCTGGGTCCCTGCATGATGTGGAGAATCCTGGCACCTGATAGGAAACTGACCATGACCCTTGCCTTGCACAGCCTAGTGAGTGGTGTATTAGTGTGTCCCACAATGGAACCTCTTATGACAAGCACGGTGGATTGTTTGGAGGTTTGCCTTATTGGCTTTTGAAATGAGACACTTTGACTCAGCCTCAATATATGTATGTCTATGTGTTTGGTCAGGTCCATGTGTGATTGCTTTAGTGTGAGGTTGTATGATACTGACAAACCTGCTTGTTATTCTTTTGCCTCCAGTAGCATTACATAGCTGCATCTCTCACACACTGTGCCAGTTTGGTTAAGTAGGTGGTTGTTAGTAAATGTGATACAGTTGCTGCATTGTCAGGATGTCCATTTCAACCAAGCTTGCTACAGAGAGCGCCACAGTTTTGGGGCTGTCTCTCCCACAAATGGGGTTGAGTTCAGTAGGTGTTGCTGGTCATCATAGAAAGGGAAACGATATAGAAAAAAATATGAATCCCCCATGTACCCTGCGACCATAGCATACCTTAAATGATGAAAAACCTGTGGGGTCTTGGGACACCTCTCAGCAGATGAAGAGAAAATTAGAACACGTGCTTGCCTAATCCCACTTAAGCTGGTCTGCAAATGTTCTTGGCATGATTTTATGAGTAGCGTTAAAGCTCTGCACTGGAAAATGTACTTGTGCATAGGAAGGAATAAAAAGTCTTTAGCAACTTTCGACCACAATGCATCCACAAACAGGTCAGAAGATATGACATACAATCAGCACCTGTATCTTTCAGGATTTTCTAGGGGAAACCCAAAGTGTCAACACCTGTTCCTATAATCTCAACTCCAAATCATACATTCCATCCTATATCAGCCTGATTTCTGCTCAAGTCTATCTTCTCTTATCTACCAGACTTCTCCGAAGTTCAACCCAAGACCTACTAAAAATCCATAAACCCAAGTCCAACGCAGGGTGCAACTTATATAGCTACCATCCTTCTATTGCATGGAACAAACTCCCACTAGAAATAAGATCCCTGACTCACCCCAAACAATTTAAGCTAGCAACCAAAGAGCACTTTAAAAAACACTGGTCCTGCCATTGTACTCACCCTCCTTGATTATTACCTGCCTTTTATAGTACAGTCAAACTAACTTACTAAAATGTGCCATTAACTACCTCATCCTATGCTTCCTATTCAACCTCCAAAGCTTCTTCTATACTCTGCTCCCTGAAATTCTTATGTAACCTTTTAAGTTTCTGCTACTCTGCATACAAAACCTTATACTTACTCAACTCTCTTTTTAAACTGAAACATACAACTTATTCTACTTTTTAACATTCTCCTTTTTGTTTATAGTACTGTTTTATCTGTCAATGATATACATGTATGTAGCGTACGTATTTTAACTATCACAATTCTCTATTGCTATTTTATTAAAATGTATCTGTATTGCTATTTTTATTGCATTCTATATCTTTGGAGTTTTTCTCCCCAGGTCTTTGCTGAAAAAGGGCAATAGCTCAACTGGACACTCCCGGTCAACTAATGTAAAATAAATAAATACATACATACATACATACATAAATAAATAAATAGGCCTTTGGTACCTTTTCTGTTAAAGTAGAGAACAGAGACACTTCTTCAGGGTGCCTAGTAGCATAGTCTACCAATGCCAAGATATACCACTTACCTGTGGTGTTTAGGGGTACCTATGTGCCACTCATTGTCAATGGCTAGCTTTTGAAATGGTTCCTCAGTAAGAGGCTATGTCACCAAAACAACCTTTGTCTTGTTTATCCCCTTGCCACTATCTAGTGCTGATCACAATTCATTCAGTATACACTCACATCTTTACCAATACCTGGCCAATAAAAATTTTTCATACGCCTCTATCATGGACTATGGCCAGAAATGCCTGACATAAGGCTCTTGGGACTGCTAGCTGCTGCTGCTGCACTATTTGTGCCTCTAGCCCCCCTTCTAAATTCCAATCTTTGTATGATATCTGACTGCATCAGTACACAGACTCCACTGCTGGCCTTGAGAATCAGGAAGCTTCTTGGCTACCTCCTTCAAGTCTTGCAAGGTGGCCTTAACATTTTCTTTGTGATTCACCCCAGTTTCCCTCCCAAATGAAGGCTAGTACCTTTTGACAGCTGTGGCTCTGATTCAGGCTTCCTGTTGTTACCTATTGCATAGTCACATTACTGGTGTCAGTTTAAGGTGTGCATGCAGTTGGGTCTTCCCCTGCTGCTGTTCTTGTTTCCATGTCTGGCTGCATGTAACTGCAAATAATTGTGTGTACAAAAGGCACAGTATCATAAATCAGTTTGCTATTAATGCATCTGCAGAAATGTTATCATTCACTGCAACTTCAGGGTTCCTCTGCTCTTTCCCAGTCCAAACAAACAATGGTACCTTAAAGGATGTTGTCCCTATGGTCCTAATTGGAATGGATTGGCTGGGCAATCATTGCACTCCCACTTAATTACATTAGGAGTATCTGTCTCTAATACACTGGTGTGCTGGAACACTAGTTCCCTCATTTGCCCGTGTAACCTGCTATGATGGTGTAGCCTGTTACACACTGGTTCCTTTACGCCTGTGTAAGGGTATTAAACTTGCCCTGTGCACTTGTGCCCTGCTGGCTAGACAGTGGTTGGCCTTTCTTACCATTTCCTCTTTGGTGGTATACTATCAGACTATCACTCAGATTCTCATGTCTTCAGGTAAACTACTAGTGGAACCCTTTTCATACGGTATCCCTAACATTTTATATGTGATAATTTGACATATACATATCCATCTATTGCAGTAAGTACATCATTCTGCAGTGAAATCATTGTTGTCTCCTGTTTCCTATTTAAACTTCTTCAATAAGATTTGTGAGCAAACTTAAAAAAGATACAAAAAACATTTTTACCTGTTAAATAGTTAAGGTAGTCAACATCATTCATTTTGGTGACTGGATCATAGGATTGTAGGAGTTTACTAGACTATTGACCTGGAGGTCATTTCAAGCCTAACCATTTCATCCCAATGTAATACTATAGATACACTAGTCAGTTCCCAGGATTGCATTTAGTAATGATTGCCCATGTCCAGGAGGGTTGTGGGTATCTTACCTATAAGCTGGGGAATTGCAATTTAAAATGTCACCAATGGTCCATAGTCGGCTTAGTGACATGCATCTGGAGCATTTCTCCCCGGGCCTCCGCTGAAAACAGGATCTGTGGAACCTAGTCGGACTTTCCCGGTCAACAAATGTAAAATAAAAAAAAAAAAAATAAAAATGAATGTACACTCAAATTCAAATGCTGAAACAAATCTACCAAAATCAGTCCCTATTTGTACTGAGAAAATAGTTTAGTACCAGCCTTGGCATCCAGACTCCAGTTTTTAGCCCTGTTTCTCACATGCATTTGTAGAAGTGAGCTACATCCTCCTCATGATCGCTCTGCTTTTCTGTCTTTTTCTTTCTTTTCACTGTTTTATTCTCTCAAGTTACTTCAAGCTGCATCTCCGTTTTTACTTTCCACAGTGACATTATGAAATCATCTTCTAATCCACTGAACTGCCATTTTTGCTGATATTGTATTTGTTTAGCTCCTGCTAGTTTATTTCCAAATTCATTTGTCTGAAGTTCAGATGTACCAGAAATAGCTATGAACTCATCCTTGTTGACAGCATCACATGGGAGCCCGTTTTATCGACATTCTTTAACCAGTTGTGCCAGTGACATTTTGCCATATTCTTCAGGGCTCATTTTGTCTGTTTTCTAGTATGCTCTGTCTAACAAATAAAATAACATTTGTCACTCTTTACTTATGTATATGTTCTTTGCGGCTGTGAGAGTGTAAACTTATTTTGATGACAGAGCTGTTTTGCAGGCTAAAATCCACAGCACTGCCATTCAATTTATCTCTTGAACGTGCTTCTCCCCACAGTGCTCAAGAGAGCCACCTCCCCACAGTGCTCAGGTGCTTCTCCCCACAGTGCTCAGGAGAGCCACCTCCCCACAGTGCTCAGGTACTTTTCCCCAGAGAGCTCAGGAGAGCCACCTCAGGATATTACAGCTCACAGCCTCCAGGACTATTTTTTGCCACTCCACAAATATCTCAGGAGAAGGATAAAATACCTGCACATGTCAGTGGTACTCTGCCACAGTGCCCCCCCCCCCCCAAACACACACACATCTTAGGGTCTGCTGATGTAAGGAAAGCACTCATTTTAACTACATAACCTCAGTCTTGAACCTTAGATGCTTGACTTGCCTACTCCTTCTCTTGGTCCCTCAAGTCACCTCTGCAACCTCTGGGCTCCCTTGTATTTACTCAGGCAGATGTTCTCCTTCCACTTCAAGTGTATTCAAATAGCACAGGTGCAAAGAAGGAAATTCATAAGCTTATCCAGGAAACTGCTTATTGTTTTCAGTAGATCTTTTTTATACTGGGAATAGCCCTGCTGCCCTTACCTTGTACTATTCAGTTTCAGGTTGCCCCTCACTCTACCCCCGTTCAACCAACCCCAGGTCATTCCTCTGTGCCTAACATAGCCACACACCCACCACCATCAACCAACTACAGCAGCATGCACACACACCTGATTCTAACCACAGCAGCATGCACACACACCTTATTCTAACCACAGCAGCTTGCACACACACCTAATTCTAACCACAGCAGCATGCATACACACCTGATTCTAACCAGAGCAGCATGCACACACACCTGATTCTAAAGATATGGATATAGATAGACAGATAAACAGACAGCTATATCCATATATCTATAGCTATATGTGTCAGTCTGTGTATATTGAATTTGTTTACCCAGGTAGAGCAGTTATCAGTTCTGACCTATTTCAGGCTCAGCATAGAGGAATGCACAATGAGTTACAAAGATAAGGACATAATAATCATACATTGACATAGAAATCTTAAACTCAAGTGATGGCTACAATGTTTACAACAACATATCTAGAAACATTTATGATGTCCAATGGTTACAGCCTCATAACATTTCAGTCAGAACATGTAAGAGTATTTTCCTCTCTCTCTCTCTTTTCTTTTCTTTCTTTCTTTCGCTTACTGAGGTAGTCTACTTATCAATATTGACTGATTTCAGGCTAGGCCTGGTGAAATACAATACATTGCACAAATGTAAAAAGGCAAAAATGTAAGCAAAAACAGAGTAGCCCAGATTACGTAAATAGAAAATCTGTATATGTACATTATAGTAACAAGCAACAGCAAAGTATGATGCATAATATTTGCATTAGTTTCAAGTCGATCAATCATCAGTAATTCTATCTGAGGAGCAGAGAAGTGGAAAGGAGAAAGGAATAGTGTGGTAGGTTGTATTCCCAATGTTGAAGCAGGAGTACTCGCTTAGGATGAAGAAGTACTTTTCCAGCTGCATTCTGAATTTGGAAAAAGTGTTGATTTTTTTTGGATAATGGGGAGAGCTTGCCAGAAAGTCGATTCCTTAAAGAAGAGTGCACATGCAATGCTGTGTACATTGATTCTAGTGCTAATGAGGGTGCCTGAGAGGAGAGTGCACATGCAATGCTGTGTACATTGATTCTAGTGCTAATGAGGGTGCCTGAGAGGAGAGTGCACATGCAATGCTGTGCACATTGATTCTAGTGCTAATGAGGGTGCCTGAGAGGAGAGTGCACATGCAATGCTGTGTACATTGATTCTAGTGCTAATGAGGGTGCCTGAGAGGAGAGTGAACATGCAATGCTGTGTACATTGATTCTAGTGCTAATGAGGGTGCCTGAGAGGAGAGTGCACATGCAATGCTGTGTACATTGATTCTAGTGCTAATGAGGGTGCCTGAGTGGAGAGTGCACATGCAATGCTGTGTACATTGATTCTAGTGCTAATGAGGGTGCCTGAGAGGAGAGTACACATGCAATGCTGTGTACATTGATTCTAGTGCTAATGAGGGTGCCTGAGAGGAGAGTGCACGTGCAATGCTGTGTACATTGATTCTAGTGCTAATGAGGGTGCCTGAGAGGAGAGTGCACGTGCAATGCTGTGTACATTGATTCTAGTGCTAATGAGGGTGCCTGGGGGGAGAGTGCATGTGCAATGCTGTGGACTTTGGTTCTAGTGCTAATGAGGGTGAGCATGGCTTGTTCATGTATTCAGGTTGCATGAGAAAGTTCTTCATGATGTTCAGCTAAAGTGAAGTAAATGTCTGGAGATGGAATAGTTTGTTGAATGTGAGATTCTACAGTAGGATAGACCTTTGTTTTATGGGTAGATGTTTGGCTTTTTCTAGGAAGATACAGTAATGATCATGGAGTGGTGAACTTGTAATGAATCGGTAGATGCTATTGGGCCTGGAATATGGCGGTGTCTTCATTGGAGGCAGATGCAAAATTGGGTAATCCCTAGTCTAGTTGAGTGAGAATAACTCTTTTGCCAATGATCTCTGGTTGTTTGAGATAGAAATGGGAAGATTGTGTGGTCCTGAAGAGGTAGAAGTTGGACTGAGTGGTGGTAGAGTTTCTAATACAGGTAGATGCCTTGAGACGTAGGCCATATTCAGGTTCAGGGAGAAGAAGACTATTGAGAGAAAGAAAGAGAATAGGGGGCATTTTACATGCCCATAAGAGGAGAGAGTTAACCTTTTTATAAGTGTTCTCCAGATGAGTGCAGAGGGAGAGAGGTATTTAAAAGATGAAACTTTTTTCTAGAAGGGTACAGTTGTCAGGTTATCAGGGAGTTTTTGTTTCTGGCAAGTTTTTGTTTGTTGTCAATCAACATGATTTTAGATTTGGGGGAGATGAGAATTGGACCGTTATTCTTGATCTATTAAATGAGGTAATGAAAGCTAACCCTTTTGTAGAGTGGAGGGACTGGGGTTACAGTGGCAAAATACTGTTCCACTTGTATATGACTCTAGGGTTACAGTGGCAAAAATACCATCCTGTTTGTATATGAGACTGTGGTTGCAGTGGCAAAATACCTTCCTGTTTGTGTATGAGACTGGGGTTACAGTGGCAAAATACCATCCTGTTTGTATATGAGACGGTGTTTACAGTGGCAAAATACCATCCTGTCTGTATATGAGACTGGGGTTACAATGACAAAATACCATCCTGTCTGTATATGAGACTGGGGTTACAGTGGCAAAATACCATCCTGTTTGTGTATGAGACTGGGGTTACAGTGACAAAATACCATCCTGTCTGTATATGAGACTGGGGTTACAGTGACAAAATACCATCCTGTTTGTATATGAGACTGGGGTTACAGTGGCAAAATACCATCCTGTTTGTGTATGAGACTGGGGTTACAGTGGCAAAATACCATCCTGTTTGTATATGAGAATGTGGTTACAGTGGCAAAATACCATCCTGTCTGTATATGAGACTGGGGTTACAGTGGCAAAATACCATCCTGTTTGTGTATGAGACTGGGGTTACAGTGGCAAAATACCATCCTGTTTGTATATGAGACTGGGGTTACAGTGGCAAAATACCATCGTGTTTGTATATGAGATAGTGGTTACAGTGGCAAAATAACATCCTGTTTGTATATAAGACAGTGGTTACAGTGGCAAAATACCATCCTGTTTGTATATGAGACAGTGGTTACAGTGGCAAAATACTGCACAACTTGTTTATGAGACTGGGGTTACAGTGGCAAAATATTGTGCTGCTTGTATATGAGACTGGGGTTACAGTGGCAAAATACTGTGCTGCTTGTATATAAGACAGTGGTTACAGTGGCAAAATACCGCTCCACTTGTATATGATAGGAAAGAGGGTGAGGGAGGTCCACAGGGAGAAAATTTATATTGAAAATAGGCAGTGGTGAATAATAGAAACTTTGGTTACAGCTTTAAGTGAAGGGTAGTTCAGCAGGTTGATGTATTAAAGTTGACTACAACAAAGCACTTGGTGAAATAATTGTTAAACCAGGGGATGGTGTCTGAGCTAATTCCTAATTCAGAAATATGGAGAATGAGGGTGGAATGATCGAATACATCAAAAGCTCTGGTAGGGTCTATAAATATAGTTTCAGAAAGGATTCCTTTGTCCATTCCCATTAGAATGTCATCAATGAAACACCAAAGGGCAGTGAAAGTGCTTTGACCAGACCTGAATCCATGTTGTTTGTAAGAAGGGGTCTTGGTTGATGTAGTACATAATTCATTAGATGTTGATTTTCTCAAAGGTTTGCACATGGTTGGGAGGATGAAAATAGACTAAGAGTGGTAAGGGAGAAAGGGAATTTTCAGTTTAAAGCTTTTAGTTTTAAATCAACCAAACCTTCTTCTATAAAATAATTTATTTGTCTATAAGCTTTACATATGCTAAACCAGTTATTTTTTTTCATAATTCTCATTGTTAATTAACATCTCTGACATCAAATATTTAAAATTCACATCTGATAACATTTGTAAAGTTTATAGACTAAACAGATTCTTTACAGAACAGTGTCTTTAGGAAGGCATGGATGATTTAAAGCCAAGTATTTTTTTCAGAGTAGCAGCACTTTAAATAATCAGCATTTTTAGATTGCCTAAGATTCACAAGAACTGAAATGAGACAATGAAAGCAGATTCTATTTTAGAGTGGACAGACATGTAGTTGCAAGTAGAGGGTTGAAAAAAAAAACCCTTAGCTATTTATGCAGATGCAATGCTACAGAATATTCCATATCAAAGCTTCTTTTGATTTTATTTATTGAATCAAGAACACTGTAGTATATAATGAAGCTTTTTTTGTTACTGTAAATATTAAACTATTACTTATTATAACAATCTTGTAGCCCACATCCCTGAAAGTCATATTTCCATCACCATAATACTGCATAGATCAAAATGATGAAGATCACAATGTCTAAAGTTCTTGAATACCGAATCCCTGTACCAGTGTGAATCCAGGACCAAGTACTAACATGGTTCCTGCAGGAGTGTGGACATAAGAACAAATGCTAACATGTCCTGCAGGAGTGTGGACATAAGAACAAGTGCTAACATGGTTCCTGCAGGAGTGTGGACATAAGAACAAGTGCTAACATGTGTCCTGCAGGAGTGTGGACATAAGAACAAGTGCTAACATGTGTCCTGCAGGAGTGTGGACATAAGAACAAGTGCTAACATGGTTCCTTCAGGAGTGTGGACATACAAACAAGTGCTAACATGTGTCCTGCAGGAGTGTGGACATAAGAACAAGTGCTAACATGTGTCCTGCAAGAGTGTGGACATAAGAACAAGTGCTAACATGGTTCCATCAGGAGTGTGGACATAAGAACAAGTGGTAACATGTGTCCTGCAGGAGTGTGGACATAAGAACAAGTGCTAACATGGTTCCTTCAGGAGTGTGGACATAAGAACAAGTGCTAACATGTATCCTTCAGTAGTGTGGACCTAGGAATGAGTGATAACATGTGTTCTGCAGGAGTCTAGACCTAGGAACAAGTGTTAATATGGGTTTTGCAGGAGTATGTACCTAGGAATGAGTGCTAAAATGTGTCCTGCAGAAGTGTGGACATAAGAACATGTGCTAACATGTGTCCTGCAGGAGTATGGACTTAGGAATTAGTGATAACATGTGTTATGCAGGAGTGTGGACATAAGAACAAGTGCTAACATGGGTATTGCAGGAATCTGAACCTAGGAATGAGTGCTAATGTAAGTTCTACAGGGGAGGTAAGTCCAGGAATTTGATATTGTGGTCTTCCACATTTTGGTCTTTTGATATTATGGTCTTATGATTATGATTTTTCAAGACTGTGGGCTTCCGGATTGTAATAGCAGACCTTATACCATTATACACAATAAAATCCAATGATAATGGATTAGAAATGGTGGACACAGAAATGAAGAACACAGGGAGTATTTCTCTAACTAAAATGAGGTTTAAGATTTTATACTTTCAAATATTTTTATTGAATTTGATTAAAAATTTTTACAGGAAAAAGACAAGAGTGGCATTTGGGGCTGCCACTACCCCAAGTTACACTAATTTATTTATGAGTGGATGGGAGAAAGACTATCCCCAGGATTTAATAAAATCTGTTTAGGGTCCGTGTAGAGCCTACACAGAATGCACCAGTATACATGGCCATAGTTCCTCCTCGACAGTGCACCATGCATATTAATCATGGTGTGCTGCCGGGGGAGAGAATAATAATAAGGATACTGAATCCATCTAGGCATAAGTGTACATGCTGGTTATGTATACGGTGATGCTCCCTGTAATGTTCTGTGCTACTGTTGATATGTGCTGTGTATTAATAGTTTGCATTTTAAATTTATAAATGTTTTATATATATATATATATATATATATATATATATATATATATATATATATATATATATATATATATATATATATATATATATATATGTATACATATATATATATATATATATATATATATATATTTTTTTTTTTTCTAATGTCCGTTTGTGTGGCATAGCACAGAGTACAGCAATGTCAAGCCATGCTCACACATAGACAGCTGCCACCTGCCAGACATCTAAAAATAGAAACCGGATGTAATTAATTATGATCACAGTTTTTTTTTTTTTAATGCCTGTTTGTGCAGCGCTGAGCACAGGAATGTGATTGCTTAGTAGTGTATGAGAAGGTATACTATTTTATATTCTACCAAGTAGCTAGATGGGTAGACTGATGGTCTAAAGCTCCATAGGTCCTGGGTTCATTTCCCTTGTGCACATATTCTTTGCTGAACGCAACATAAAATGTCTTTTAAATTAAAATCAGTATTTTTACATTTGGGAGAGATGCATGGTGCTAAGCACTGCTTAAACATGGTTAATGGCAAATATTGTTTGCGTGTTGCTAAGTATGCAAAAACAACAGTTGTGTGAGTTTTCGCGATGATCAACTTCACTTAGCTGTTTTGTGTGATGCTAACCACCGCACTTTTTTGAATGTTGCTAAATGACATGTACGGGTGGAAAAACAGCCTATATTAAGGCGAATAGGTGGGAATTCTGCATCATTTGTTGGAGTATCTTACCAGTGCTACTGGTATCCTGCACACTGGTGAGCTGTGTCAACACCACTATGATGACCTGGTGGAGAAAGAGGGGAACATTGGACACTTAGGTCCAAGAGGCTAGGGCTGGGCATGCCCCACAAATATGTAAGTATTTTTTCCACTGTTTTACCAAAACACAAGCAAAATGTGTCCAAAACTGATATGCATAATGTGTGTTTCTCTCCCAATGGCTACAGCTGACAGGACTTGCAATATTCAGTCCCATGCCAAGTATCTGGCCAGGTTGCACCGTGAGTGTGGTAAGTACAGATATATTATGCTAACTGTGGTGCAATAAGCAATAAAGAAGAAAAAAAGTACTGCAATAAAGAATAAACAATAAAAACTGTACTGCAATAAATGGGCAATTGGAACTGCAGTGCAATAAATGAACAATAACAACTGCATTGCAATAAACAATAATCAATAATCAATACTAATAACAGTTAGCAAAAAGGCACAAAGCAGGATTGTGGTGTCATAACATAATTGCACTGTAGCCATATGCATTGCATGTCTATGGTAAGGTTGCTGCAGTCAAGTGCACAACTGTAATAGCTGTAGAATGCAAACCTAATGGCCTGAAAACTGTATTGATCAACTCATAGTATGGTTCAAGGCTGTCTCCAGGCCAATTTCAGTAACATAATGCCCTCATTTTCTTCCAGTCCAGGAAAAAAAGGTATATGGCTGAGGTAGCTCACTTTATGAGCAGATAGTGTGTGTAGCTTTCACAGAGAATTATCAGAAATAACAATAAAGTGTTAAGCAGCATTGTGGATTCCTAAATAAATCTGTCTTAATATTTGCAGCGTGGCTGTATTCATTGCATGTGTGTTTTACCATCACTGCAGTCAAATGTAAAACTGTAATAGCTCTATAATGCAAAAGGAATATCCTGTAAAATGTATTCCTAAACTCATAGTATGGGTCAAGGTTGTCTCCATGCCATTTTCAGTCACATAATACTCTCATTTTATTCCACCCCAGGAATAAAAAGTATATGTGTGAGGTAGCCCACTTTATGAGCAGAAAGGGTGTGTAGATTGCACAGAGAATTATCAGCAATACCAATAAAGTGTTAAACAGCACTGTGGTTCCTAAATTAATCTGTCATAACATTTGCAATAGGGCTATAGTCATTGCATATCTGTTCTAAGTTGCTGCATCAGTTGTTACATTATCTGCAGATGTCTCCTGTAGTCACAGCTATTGGGTACTACTCCCATGCCTGCCAGCTAAGCCATGATGCCTGTCTAGTTTACTTAATGTACAAACATGCCTCTCAACTGTCATGACTTTTTGTAATGTAATTACAACACCTAATCTGTCCCATGATTACCACATAAATGATTACCTGGAATGCTATATATTTTCAAATCCATTTAAACCTTGGTAGTTGTGTAAGTCCACATTATGTAAAACTGCTCTGTGTAGTTGTGTACCTGCATCTGTTACTGGTTGGCCCATACTGTCCCATGCTAACAGCTTGAGAGGTATATATGTGCTACATCAGCTATAGAAGAATTGTAGTCACTGTATTCACAAATGACACTGCAGCCTGTAGAAATATGTAGTTGTACTCTGTGTAGTAATAGTACCTGCAAGGTAACTAATGGTATGCTTTTCTTTCTCTCCCCACCCCTTATCTTCTTTAATTTATTATTGTTATTCATTATTGTGATTTAATTATAACATATTTTGTTACACTAACTGTTTTACTGGTCTTATGGTTTAAGTCATACTGGTTTGCTGTTAACATACTTACTGTTAACCAAAAACAACCCTGTGGATGGCAGAAGGTATCAAGTAAAAATGTTCAACAAGGATAGAGGATCAAGGATAAAAGACCAGCTTTAATGAAAAAACATTACCACTTTCACGACACCAAAGCTGCTTCATCAGACCAGTTACTGTTATGCTACTTAATATTTTAAAATTTATTTAATTTAACATTTAACTGGGAAAGTCTGACTTGGAACAAAGCCAATTTTCAGCAGAGGGCTGGGGAGAAATGCTCCAGATGCATGTCTTTGTAACGTGGGAGGAAACTGGAGCACCTGGAAGAAATCCACACAAATGCAGGGAGGACATGCAGATGGAAGGCACCCCAGCCAAGAATTAAACTGGAGAACCTCTTGCTGTGAGGTGACAATGCTATCACTGCACCACTGTGCTGTCCAAATGTACTTAATGTTGTGTTACACTTAATATACCCTAATATGTATTTGGATTAATAAATATTATGTTCCATTCTGTTAATACTAACATTGGTTTGGTTATTACTAACTTTAACAAACTGTTATAACTACTTACCTAGAGTGTGTCAAGTTTGGCCGGTTCCTCGTGATCCATCTACCTTGCCTCCTCCGGCCATGGCACTGGGTCACAGCATGTCTGGACCCCAGCCTGCTGGTTCTCTCTCTGCTGCCCCTGCACTACCTGTGGCATCGGGTAGTACCAGCCCACGGGACAAAGATGGGCCTCCATCTGGGAGCAGTGGTGGAAGGGGTGTTGTCACCCATGATGAACTGCCAGGTTTGGTGCACAGGATCATCTACCATTGGTTTGAATGATGCCTGCCACCTTGGTGGGGCACCCTCACCCTGGAGACCAGCCTCCACCACTGACACTCTCAGGGCATTGATGGAGCAGTGTCAACAGCCCCATGAGTGGGGATGTGAGTCATGCCGCTACCTTGTGGCAGCACATTGAACTGAGATTCCACAACACTCTCCCCATCCAAGATGTTTACCCCCTCTTGTGTCACACACCACCCCATCTGTTATCTTGTCTGTCTTGTCTGTCTGCAAAAGCTCCCTCACCTACCCAACTTAGTTCCCCCATACATACCTATGTACCTTCCCCAACATTCCACTCTCACCTTAAAAAAATATGGGCAACTGTCCCAAAAAATATATATATATTGTCCCATACATAGCTCTCCATTCCACACACGTGTCCACTGGATGCAAATAATTTGGTCCAATTGGCTTAACAATGCCATCGTGGTGTCATCACCCCTCTCTCTGGGGATTAGAGTCCAAAGTCATCTACAGATTCTGTCAAAGTGCAGACTTGTTGTACAAGAAATGGATAGCTATGGTTATTTCCTGCAGCCTTTATGTACATACCTACGTGCCTTTCACTATGTTTTTCCCTCTGTTTGCACCCCATTTTACCACTTTCCTATCTCCTCATTTTTCTTTTCTTTATATATATATATATATATATATATATATGTATATATATATATATATATATATATATATATATATATATATATTTAACATGACACTGCACAACGTGCCACATTGCTCAGCTTCAGTAATTTCAACTAAATGCAGGTATATTGATATATGTGTTTTAAATAATAAACATGAACAAAATAAATACTTGTTTCCTACTTCAAACCCAAGACCACTGCACCTGTAGAGTGCTGCATTAACCTACCATGCCACACACCTGTTAATTAAAACAGGTGGTTTAAGCAAAATATAGCAATTGCAGGTTACAGTCATTAAGTGTGTTTCAGCGGAGCTGCAAATTGCATCACATCATGCAAACTTGCTTAAAGACTAATGCAAAAATTAGGAGTACACCCTAGAAAGCCACACACACAAGAATGGATGGAAGTGAGGTCTCTAATAGCAGGTAAATATCCCCATGTCCCCTGTTATCAGTACATTTACAAGTACACCTGCTAAGGCATTACTGACAAAATACATGTGCAACAGGGACCTTAGTGCATAAATACATCCATATAAAGCCATGAGCATAATGACAGCTGTAAAAAAGTACGTCATAGCCTGTATGTGTGTACCTATATCGTGCAACTACACCTGCTCTAACAGTGAGTCAGTACCTCAGTCTGTTAAATGCCTTGCAAGCAGTACATTTTGCCACACACACTCCTGGGTTCAAGTCTAGTGGTGTGCAGCATTTAAATAATATTATTGTGAACCCATCATTTAATCACTGAGTCATGCACTCTTTATCCACACAATGCATTACAAATGAAATGTCTACTTGTCAGTGATGGAAGTCATAGTAAAGTGGAACACATATCACATATCCCTATAGCAAAACCATAAGTGCATAAAGTGTCACATTATGCATTAATATGCATTTTCAGATTACTTTAACTCAGGTAATGCAAATGAGGCCCCTATTATCAGAGTGCAGTACACAAGCCTTTCAAACTCATAGTGCAGGTTAGCACAGCTGCACAACTAACATACACATATGATGCCCCTGCTTGTAACAAGGACTGCCAACATACATGTTCCAAATGAGTAACAGACTGTAACACGTGGCCTGACAGTTGCCCAAATGGTAGACATAATGTTATATTTATCCCTTGTGTTGTTCAAGGACACAATAAACAGGTAGCCTAGTACTCTGTTAATGATACCATTGCCTGACATACTTACCTTAAACACATGCCTTAATTGGAGTGGAATGGCTACCCTCACTCTGGCTGTGCCTCTACTACAAGGCTGACACAGCTTGTACATTTATTCATAGAGCTTGTTGTCCACCAAAATGTTCACATTCTCTGCCTAGGCTTATTACCTGCAGCAGCAACTGCAGCCTGTAGCACACACATCTCTATGTAACAGTAGCTTCTACAGACTTACCCTCTGTGATGGCATAGTCTCCTCACCCAGTAATGTCCAGCACAACATGTCAGAAAGGGCTTGTAATCTGCATGGAGGCATT
Organism: Protopterus annectens; assembly: GCF_019279795.1. Lineage (NCBI taxonomy): Eukaryota > Metazoa > Chordata > Ceratodontiformes > Protopteridae > Protopterus > Protopterus annectens. Next base: position 77,601,305 of record NC_056749.1, read on the forward strand.
ATATATTTTACAGTGGTGGCACTGTTGTTTTGACATATTGTCAGGGGGGGCTGCCCCTAGGGGACACTATAAAAGACTCCAGTGTTGGGTGTATGATCATACAGCAGTATCTGTTTTGGCAAACATGGGAATAGCTGACTATTGCTAGTCTCTTAGTTGCATCCACATACTTAGTATGTTTACACACTGTGGAATATGACATGTGCGATCAAGCAGTGGATACTGCCAGCCATTCTGTTCTTGATATATCTCTACATAGTGTACTTCCATGTATGTGATCCTGATTTGTGTTCCCATTCTGTTGCGTTTCAGGACACGTGTACCCAAGATGCAGTGCACTTTTCATGGATGCGGAGAATGAGATTATAATTGAAGACCTCCAACAGCACCATGAACTCCTACTGTCCAGGGGAAGACAAAATAGGGAACAGTGGCTAGAACTGTGGGCTGACCGTGTCCATGATGTGAATGCTACAGGTCAACACAGCAGGACATATGAACAGGTTCAGCAGTGTACAATTGACATGATCAGTGCTGCACACAGAAGAGCAGGAGATGAAGCCAGGAATCCGGGCATCACCATTGAAGGTCCTGCAGCAGAACAGCCACTCTCAGTCAATGAGGAATTCCTGGTGAACCTAGGCACGCATAACATCTCCCAGGCATCCATCACACCATACATCATGGGTGTGGATGCCATAGTTTCCATGACAGAGGAGCATGCAGGTAAGATTAGTTTGATCACCATTGTAATACTGCAACATTCCTTGTATCAGGGTGTACATACCTTTACATGGATGTCAGGTCTGTGTTCTTTGTGGGGTGGAGGATTTAACTCCAATTTGACTCTCATCCTCAGATGTTGACCGATATAATAATTAACATAGTAGCTACTGTAAATGTGAGATATATGGATGTATTATATTGTTGTGATTCAACATGTGGTGGTACTGACATTACCTCTCCCTCTATGTCTCACAGGTCCCTCAGGTATCAGACTAGGCCATGGTCCTGCTCCTGGTAAGCACCACACTGTTTTGTTATAGATGTAGGTTTACAGCAATCCAATCCCTAAAGTGTCATCCCAGGCCTGCTGCCTGGAGTGCTGTACTGTCGGCATGATTGCCAACTGCACAGATATTTTATGACTGTGTGCATGTTACAGTCATATGTATGCTTTTTAGGTGTCACCACACTGATAGATGCGAAAGAATTGTCAGGACATTGCAGATTGCCATATGTGCCAACCATGCAGAGTCTTCACAAATGTCAACAGTGTGCCTCATTTTTGCTGATGAGATTGCTGTGTAAAGAGCTTTTATTTACAAAAGAGCTGTCTATGGGAATAGTAATTTCCTCTTGTCTTACTACATGAAGTTGTTTTTTCAAAGGATCTGTAGTAATGCCAGCAGTGTATAGAGCTGTAAATTTATTGCAACATAGTACTGCAGAACATAATAGTATAGGCATTAATGTACTGTTTTTTCCTCTCTTATCACAGGTGACCAGGGGGTTGGTCTCTGTTCACTACACAGCCTGATATCAGTGTCTCTTCAAACTCTGATGATGATGATGGTGGCTACAGTGAGGCAGAGGTGGGGGGTTCAGGGATGAATATGTCCCAGAGGTTGACAACACTCTTCTTCCCTCATTGTCACCACACACAGTCAGTATGCCTACACAAACCCAGTACCCAGAACAGTCATGTGTCTGCATACAGGCTGGTGACATATGTCCTTAGTTGTCCATACCTGTAGAAACTATGATGTCAACATTATGTTAACTGATATCCTTTGATTTGCGGCAATATGTGGTAAGGCCTATAGGCCACAGATATTGGATAGTCAGAGGGTGTGGACATTGAACAGAAAAGTGTGGCAACTATGGCTTCAGTGAGTGTAGACACTGGCCATGCCCAGAAAGCTGGTAGGTTCCACACAGGTGGAATGATAGGGGTGCTCGTAGGAAGCCTGCTGTTCTTCCACCACCTATTGCAGGTATCACATCATGGTTCACTCGGTGTATGTTGTGGGCCATCATGAAAGTACAGGCACATTCTAAAAGGAACCCCAGATGTATGCTCAGGGTTATGGATGCAGCACAGTCTGACATTTATGACTACTTCTACTGCATTGGTGACACCCTGGATCAGTTCACTGATGCACTGTCAGAAGGTGGGCTGCGATGTGTAGGTCTTGGAATGCACAGTGTATATGCTAGAATGTGTGGTTGGAGCTGAGCATTGGCCGTGTGGATGTAGGTCGGCAACCCCATCTGCTGAGAGTCCACGTGGCCATGCACAATCATACTGCCATAGTGGAAGTACATCCCGTACTACAGAGGGGCGTGTGCTGTCCACACCAAGATGTGGTAAGCCATGGGCTCATGGTCCTGGGTGTTCCTTGGACGATACGGTCCCAGCAGACAGCAGTCACCTTTAGGTACTAGCACTGCATCTGACCTTGGGCATAGAGATGCCAGTGTAACTCCTGGCAGAGCCAGTTCCCGTGTTTGGGCCCAGAGATGGTGAACTGTCAGCTCTACCATGTATGGTTCAATGCTGTCCAACATACAAACATGTAGGGCTAGCACTGAGCTTGACTGTGTACACACACACACACTCACACACCATGTGTCTGATGCACAGAGTGACTAAATAAAGTAACATGTACTTGTGTAATGCATTGTCTAGCCATGCCACTTGTAATGGTTACTGACAGATACTGTATGCTGACATTTTTAATGAGTAAGCCACATAATTTCGTCTACCTTATGTTGTATGATGTTGTAATCACTGTATATGTACACAATAAAGGGTGTGTCACAGACCTGTTTCTGTTTCTGTTGCAGGATTCTGTTGGGGACACCTATGGACACACAGCAGCAAGACAGCCATAGACATCACAGCAATGGATAGAATGTCAGCACAGAAGAAATATGTCCTCAGCAAGGTACAGCACTTTAGGTGCATGGCTCAATAACTCCATATGTGTGCAACAGGCTAGCAAGGACAATGGTGTCATTCAGTGTACTCATGCATCCCTAATCTGTGAAAAGGTCTGATACCATACCATACTAAATCCTTACTATTCACTTCCTTAAACTCACAAAGTATCGTTAACAAAGTCCCCAACCTTCATGCTTGGCTTATACACAACAAACCTGACATCTTGACTATTTCTGAAACCTGGTTGAAACCACATATTAAGGACTCTGAAGTAGTTCCCCCAAACTACTCCATCATAAGAAAAGACAGACCTCTCAAAAAAGGTGGAGGAGTAGCCCTTATATATTCCTCCTCCCTAGTAGTTTCTCCCTACAACAAACCTATCCCATACTTCAACAACGCTGAACTTCTCCTTACTATATTACAAATCAATAACTACAAACAAATATGTATAGCTTCCCTCTATATCCCTCCAGGTGACAATATCTCTACACTTGAACTTATCCTTTCTTGGCTATCCAGTAACATTAGTAATGAAACCATAATCCTAGGAGACGTAAACATTAACTGGGCCCTTATCCAAGCTCCTTCAAACAACACTAATATCAACCTCTACCATTTCTCACAACTGATCAACTTGCCTACTCACCCAGCCAAAACCCCCTCTAATGGGAGTATACTGGACTGGATCCTAGTCTCCCATCCCCACTATTTCACCAAAAGTGGCATCCTTCCCGACCCACTAGGTGACCACTTACCCACCTTTACCCACCGACTTCCAACTATCCTTCAACGGACCCACAACTTCATTACTATCCGCAACCAAAAAAACTTCAACCCAATAACCTTTTCAAACTCACTAAATGCAGTAAACTGGACTTGTCTAAAAACATTACCTCTAGACAATGCAGTCTCATACTTCAACTCTACATTCTTAAAATTACTTGACTCCCAAGCTCCCCTACGGACTAAGAGAATAAAAACTAAATCAGCTCCTTGGCTATCTAAAACGACTCTATCTTTCATGAGACAAAGAGACAAAGTGTGGGCACGCTACCAAAAACATAAGACAACCCCACTCCTCAACGAATATGCTAAGAAACTTATCTCTTTTGATCGACAAAACTATTTCTCTACACTCCAAAACCAAAACAAAAACAACCCTCAAAAATTCTGGAAAGGAATCTCCACTCTCCTCCACCCCAGCAAACCAGATACTCCTACCCCAGATCCAAATGCTAGAGAACTAGATTTAGCCACCCAATTTAATTCCTTCTTTGTTGGCTCTATTTCAAAACTAACCTCCTCATTCTCTACCTCCTCCCCATCTTCTAATACCCCATCACTCACCCCCACAATCTCTACATCAACACCCTACTCCCAATCCACCAATTCCTCTACCCCCTCTTCCACACAAATTCTATCCTCACCCATACCACCACAAAATTCAACACCACCCGACTGCACTATCTTCACTTTAAATCCCATTCCTACTACTACTATTAAGAAACTCTTCCAGAAATTAAAACCATGTACCAATGCTCCTGATAATATCCCTTCTTACTTTCTTAACATTGCTGCCGAAAGTCTGGCCTACCCAATTAGCATCCTAATTAACCGCTCCCTACTAGAAGGCACAGTTCCCCAAATTTGGAAACAAGCCTTTATTATACCATTACACAAAGAAGGTAACAATAATAACACTACCAATTTTAGACCCATAGCCATCCTGTCCCCCATTTCAAAAATCCTTGAAAAATGTGTGAAATCCAACTCCTTCCTCATCTCCTAGACAACAATCTTATAACCCCCACGCAGCATGGCTTCAGACCTAATCATAGCACCATGACTGCCCTTCTCTCTTTCCTTGAAATAGTAAATAAAGCCCGAGACTCTGGACAAATTGTTTCCACCTTACTCCTTAATCTTTCCAAAGCCTTCGATACTATCTCTCACAGCCTGCTCTTAACTAAACTCTCCAAACTCTACCTATCCTCCTCCTCTCTGAACTGGTTCTCTAGCTATCTATCCAACAGAAATCAAGCTGTAAAATGGAAAAAAGCAACTTCCTCCTTCCTAAGCACCCCTACTGGAGTTCCACAAGGCTCCATATTGGGCCCTCTTCTCTTCAACATCTTTATTAATGACTTCCACAAATCTATCCCTTTCTCTAGCATTATCCAATATGCAGATGATTCTACTATCATCTGCTCTGCCTCTTCTATCTCCACCCTACAAAAACTTACTCAAGACGCCTTCTCTTCCACAGAGCAATGGATGCTTTGCAATCATCTAGCTCTCAATGCCACCAAGACCAAATTAATGTTATTTACTCCCTCCAAACTCCCTCCCCCCAACATAAACTCACTCTTAGTTACCAGTCAAAATAACTCTTCTCTTGAAATAGTGTCAGAGACCAAACTTCTTGGGGTCCACATTGACAACCAACTAAAATTTAATTCCCACCTACAAAAGAACATCAAAAAAACACATCAAAAACTTGGCATGCTATATAGACAAAATGCCTACCTCACACCTACCACTAAAATCACTCTAGCTACTTCCTTCCTCATTCCCTCCCTCATCTATGGTGCCCCACTACTTACTAATCTTCAGTGATCCTTAAAAAAACAGCTCACCTCTTGCTATAACAAAATTGCTAGATTCGCTACCACCCATAAGTCTTCCACTCACCACTGTCTCTCCCTCCATAAACTAAAATGGTTAGAACTTCCCAACTATCTTGCTTATACTCAACTAACTCTAGCCCACAAGCTTATTCTAAACCCCTCCAACTGTCCTTCCCTCTCCTCTGCCTTTAAAATGCACCATCCAAATAGAGCTCTAAGGTCTAATAATCAAAATCTACTAGAGGTTCGCAAACCAAATCATCCCCCAGGCAAAAACCTCCTTTCCTTCAGCCTTGCTCGCCTCTGGAACTCCCTACCACCAAACATCTGCACTACCTCTAACCACTCTACCTTCAAGAAGTCACTTTTCGTACACCTAGCACCTCAATGGGAATGCTCTTGTACCCACCCCACATAACCAACTCTACCTTTCCCTGTACTAACATTCTACTTTGTTCATCTACTATGTTTGTTCATTAAAATGCATTTATGTTTTGCTTTTATTCCTTCGTTAGCCTGTACCAAGATTGTCACTGTCAAATGTTAAGTACATTTATGTTTTGCTTATGTTCTTTTATAGTATGTACCTACATATTTACTGTCAAATGTTAATGTACATTTATTTTCTTTTTTGGAGCTTTTCTCCCCGGGACTCCATTGAAAACGGGTTCTTCAATGGCCCAATGGACTATCCTGGTAAACCAACTGCAATAAATAAATAAATAAAATAAATAAATAAATAAGTGTCACCAGGGTTTTGGGAGCCAACACATCTACAAGCTGTGGTGCTGGGGATGACCCATCTACAAATGTCCTGTGTCCAGCACAGACATTTGTCTGACAACAGCTATGATTGTCATGTTCTGCATCCCATGGTATAACTTGCACATGATGTATGTCACAGTAGATGTGTGCTACCCATGCATGGGGGGCCTGTTAAATATAGAGAGTGTACTGTCTGTGTGACATACCTGTCTCTCCAACATGTAGTATTTAAACCACAGTGATGGTGCAGGTGTGTAGGTCAAGTAAGACGTGGTAGTCCTGTCATGGATGTTTGGGAGGTACACAGTGGGATCTGCCACTTCTCTCTATGGCAGCTATACACATCCCCTACAAAGCATTTATGAGACAGACAACAAATGTATGGTCTTGACACAGACTCCGTAGGACACGTTATCTGCAATGTGTATTGCTGTACCATGGAACCTGTGTGGCTGCTACAGTTGTATTATACGCCTGTGTAGTGACATAGCAAGGGTGCCATTGTACACAATGATAGGTGTGATGAGCGCCACATACAGTATGGCAGTGACAGTCTGGGAGTTACATCACAGACCTCTGTGTTTAGGTTGTACAACATTGAATGCATCCCCACATCTCACCAACCACTGAAAATCAAAGGCTACATTTCTCCCTGTGTCCACATGTCCATGACTAATGGCTCAACTGTGTATGGTGTGTGGACATTACTATATTTCCCGGGGTGGATGACTTTCCAAAGGATTGTACTGTGCTGTTGTTGACATTTAGTATTTGTCAGTGGCTCAGACAGCAACTGAATGTGTGTCACAGGCCATCCTGGTTAACTGTTGGTTCTGTGTGGGATTCAGTGAAAGTCCTAATATGCAATCACCTGCTAATGTAGCCAGTCAGAGGGCACTGATAGTGGCTTTGACTGCAGAGAGGGAATGGCTAGAAGAGGTATGCCATTAATAATGTCTGGAGAAATCCACTGGTGACTGGCATCATTTCAGTGTAGGTCTCGAAATGCTATCTTCCCAGATTATGACTGTCAGACCCTTGCCTACCCACCAGATGACATAACACTCAGTAGATAACCTACACTCTTTCCAGCAAGGCCTACTGGCCTAATATTGTCAAACGCCTTGTCAGGCCATAGTAAGTAGGATGAGTAATATTCCCATCATCCATTGCATAGTGTAACACTTAATGAGTCTACTAGTTAGAGTAGGTAGGCATGATTTGGCCTTGAGCATAACAGTGTGCGGTCCAGTGTCAGTAGGTGTGCATCAATGTTACTGCTCATATCCATGCTAACTCATTTCATGTTACATAACTTAGAGATCTGGGGACACTGCTTGGCACTACATGCTAGTTGTCCTTTGTGCAACTAAGTATTGCAGTTGCTTCCAGCATGTTCCAAGAAGAGAGTCATCTGAGTTGTGTGTACAGAGGACAGACAAATATGTTAGAGAAGTGTAATATGTATACCCTTTGAAGGTAAGGCGGGGGTTTTACACAGGTATTCTGCAGCTGGACACTAGCCAAGCAGTGTGTACTGGAAGGACACAATTACTTGTGAAGACTATGGAAATCAGGGGAGTCCACAGAATTGCCAGTGCCTGGCAACTACTAATGCTGGTCTTACTGACACCAGTCTCATATAGGATACCATGGTCTGATATGTTTTCTGTCATCACACGCAAAATGGTAGTATGAAGCCCATGATGACAAGCAGGACACAGTCTGTTTGTTCATCCACATAGCTGTCCCACATCATGACAGACTCTGTAGGCTTCACATACCTTTTTCCAAGTAGATGCCTTGATTAGCAACCTGTGCACTCAGTTGGCTTTTGCATGTCTTATGCCATCTGTTCCAAGGTTGGTGGTATGTCACTACAGAAATGACAAGACGGAGATTAGTAGCACTGACATAGCGCCACAATATAATACATAATGCCCACTGACATACATGTCTAGTCTTGCTATAACAATCAGCACGCTGGCAGTGGGCCATTGTAGGTGACACTTTCACAGCACTTCGTACATCCTGCCTTTCAATACATTACTAGTGCATATCTGCATGACATGGATGTGAGGCCTACTGTAGCGGACTGGCTACCTTTGGCCAATGTGTGTCCACCTGTCACATGTCCTAGGCATGTCATACTGTACAATTATGTACCCAACACACATGTCTGTGTTCCCACATCATATCACAGAACAACCAGTGTGCTGTCTATTTGCTTGACAAGCATCATATGCATGCGAGGCCAACATAATGCCACAAAGTTGGGCAAGTCCACTATGCATGCACAGGCATCAACATCTTCACTGCAAGGTGTGCCTACAAATACTGTATATCAGGCTGCCAACCCCAAGGGTGTAGCAGCATGACCCTACCTTTGCAGGACCTGCTGCTGATGTGTTGAGTGTCTCCCCACCCCTCTAATCTTATGACACACAAACGCAATGTGTGACAGATGTGACTGCATTTCAAACCTAGCTGCCATGGTGTCTCCAAACAGCAGTCATTACATATAGCAATGAGCATAATACCAACATGCACAGCTCACATTCTGCGCCACTTACACCCACATTACACACACTGCATGTGTGGAGCTCCTTACCAGATAAATATAAAATAAAATGAACTTAACAGCACAACTCACCAAAAACTGTTTAATCCGACAAAGCTCTCAGGTTTAACAACCCTTCATCAGTGTATAAAATCTAACAAATAACAACTTCCTTATATACTAATTACATATATATAAGGAAGTTGTTATTTGTTAGATTTTATACAGTGATGAAGGGTTTTTAAACCTGAAAGCTTTGTTGGATTAAGCAGTTTTTGGCAAGTTGCTCTGTCAAGTTCATTTTATTTTATATTTATCTATTATATACGTGGACTGTGACTTTACTTTGTATCTTGGTTTTATTTTGAGCTCCTTACCAGACACATTGTCAGACACCTCAGAACATCCTGTCACAGATAGCTGTCTGTGGGATGACACAGTAGGCCTTACCACATTTTGCGGCAAATCAAGGGATATCAGTTAACATAATGTTGACATCATAGTTCCTGCAGGTATGTACAACTAAGGACATATGTCACCAGCCTGTATGCAGACACATGACTATTCTTAGCCAGTCTGTGTCTCTCGCGGGTATACACATACCTTTCGGCTACAGTTGAAACTCAACTGGGTGATGGTTCCATACACATGGAAATTGATGGAAGTCAGTAACTGCCTTAGCATGTGTTGTCATTGTCAGGGGATCTACTATATGTCTGCCTGTGATGCCTTGCTCAACATACATCAATGCTTCACCAATGATGGTGTTCATCTTTCACCCCTGAGATTTGGAGTAACGGCCATGGCTACTGACACCCCCACAATGCACTGTTCAGGGAAAAGTTGGCAATGAGAACACCAGCTTTATACAACATCATGGTTATGCTGCTACACACTGGGTATGGCAACACTGAACCCAACTCTGTGGAATGTGCCCACACCCTGGATTATCCAGACATGTATGTAGTCAAGGGCATCTGGTTCAGGCTGTGGACAGCACCATACCCATGCCAGACTACATGTCCATCCACATCTTCACACCTCAAAATGACAGTGTTCAAGGTAATGCAGGTGGTGTATGCATACTCATTAAGGATAGATACACATCCAGATTATGGGAAACCCTGTGATTTCCCGGAGACAATGCAGGTGCCATTCAGTACTGGAAGGGCACATAATCAAGCAATAGCAAGTTACAGGACGAGCTCCATGTATCCAGACACCCACATTCCATATTTGTATATACATGTGTCTACCAAGATATATCATTACACCACATTATGTGGTGGCATTAAGTGACCACCAGCTGTTTTGCTTAGTTATGGTGCAGCTCATTTGAACAAAGGTTAGTCTATGTCCTTAACTACACTATCCTGGAGCAGTGCCATGACATCCCCCAAGGGGAACCAACATATTGAAACATGTGTTACTAATATGGGTGACCACTGCAACCCCCCAAAGTGAGGTTCTCCCTGGTGGGATCTGACCACAGATCAGTGTCATTAAAACTACTAACACTAACCCCCCCTTGCAGACAATACAGACATATATTTCAACAACACCATTTATTACCTCCTGTGGGATGGTTTACATAACTTGACTGCACCCCCTTCGATGGGATGGCATGTATGCAGAGCTATACACCCATGCATTATGGCAGTAGCATTACAACTGCATGAACTTGACTGTACCTGACCCGAGGAACACAGGCTCCTTATGGCACAGCAGACCTGCCTGGTGAATAACTGCCATTATCAGGCTGTACAATGGGAGGCGGACATTGCTGTGTGACAGTTTTGGTTATGGCCCCCCCCCAAAATGGTGACACAACCTCCTCAGCTACAACAACCACATAGTGTTCTGATGTTATTGAGCGCTTTCAACACAATTACATATGACTTCTTCAGAATAAAAATCACAGTCCCACACTCCATTTTATATTGAAATCAATTGCCAAATTACCATACATAATTAACATACATATGTAATTTAAAAGATACAGGCTCCCTTGTGGTTATATTCAAAAGAAAACAATATAAAAACAGCCATTAATAAACCCAAGTCCTGATGTAAATTACAAAACTATGATCAGTAAAAGAGTGCTTCCTGTAAGTGCAAGGTATAATAAAAATACAATAAATAAGTGAGAAGAATAAAAACAATATATGTAATAATAGCAACATTGCCCCCTTAAAATGGAAAATCAGGTTTTAATTTAAAAAAACTACTGAGAGAAACCATTTTGTTAAGTCCTGGACTTGTAGTAGCATTTACCCTCAGTTGCCATAATAATTCTTTAAATTCTAATAACTGATCAATGGGGCCACCTCTCTCATCCACTACAAGCTGTTCCAGGACTGTGAACTTAAAATAGCGACTTGGGTGAGTATTGACAAGTTTGGCCAATGCATTTTTAGATTGCATTTCCCAATATCATAAATATGCTGGTATATGTGTGTCCTGAACGCATTCTTGGTTTTGCCTATATAAAAGCTGGAACACTCCTGACATATACATGCATAAATCACATATTTAGTACTACAGTTGTTTTTCTGATTAAATCTCACCCAACTGTATCCATCAATGAAGACCTTATCGCCCTCCAAAATATTTTTGCACTGGGTACACTGCCCACATTTTGTCATTTTACCTACAACACATTTGGTGTTCCTACCTTTATTACTTTCTAATAGGTTCTTCACATTGGTGTCCTTTTTTTCACTACTATGGGTGCCTCACCTATTTTCACCCCTATGGTCTCATCACTTCTTAAAATAAACCAATTTTTGGAACTAATGTCATGAATCAGAGGGAATTATGGGGTATATGTAAGTATCAACCCATTCCTATAGCAACCAGTTGTCAGTACACTGTTCTCCAAAGGTGCACACAATCTGGAACTATCTAACCCTAACAAGGGATAAAAGTGCCCCCCACTCTCTTTCTAGTTACTTCGTCTAATAGCATTTATAAATTCATAAATTCTTCAGGATAACCCCTCTTCATCAACATGCTCAATAAAACACCCCTTTCCTTATAAAAGTCATCCAATTTGCTAATCATATGGGCAAGTCTCACACCTGACCCTTCACTAGGGATCGTTTTTGGTGCAGAGGATGCCCACTCTCAAAATGGAGAAGGGAGTTTGAGTATGCTGGCTTTCTGAAGATTGTAGAGCAAAATTGTTTGTTAATATAATCTTTGCTGATCTGTATATCTAAGTAACTGATGGATTCAGTATGTATCGCCATTGTAAATTTCAAAAATGTAGTGCTGGAGTTGAGGAACAGTAAAAATTATGACAACTGGTCTCGGTTACCAATCCAAAAAATTAGGATGTCATCCAGGTATCGTCCATAAAATGTACAATATGACATCCCTTCTGATGTAAAAACATTAGACAATTCTCACTAAGTCAAAACTATATTAGCAAAAATTGGTGCGCAAGCTGCACCCATTGCTATTCCGGACCTTTGTTTAAATAAGTGCCCCTCAAAGGTCAAGAAACTATTCTCCAAAACTAATTTCATCAAAGTCCTCAATGTATATATTTTTGTGTTTGAAAATGTGGTATGCTGGCTTAGGAAGTTGTAGAACATCTCAATGCCTTCATTATGTGGGATAACATTAAATAAATCTTTGATATCAATTGTAGTAAAGATGATATTACTACTATAATATTCCTGCTTGATTTTCTTCAAACAATCCCATGAATCTCTAATAATATGGGTGAACAAACTCAAACAGTTTTTTAACTGATGATCCAATAATTTAGCTATGGAAATAGTCTTTGAACCTTTGGTGTCCACTATAGATCTTAATGGGGGTGGATGATATCCTTGTGGATCTTGGGGATCCCGAATATAGTCGGGGTCCTCGGGTGTTTTGTGTACAAAAATTAAAGTCCACTTCTGTAATCTGGTCATTCAGAAGTAAATCCATAAGGACCATGTCTACATGCCTGTATGCTATATTTAATTCATTATGGGAAATTTGCTCATACCCATCCCCGAGTAAATGTTCTAGCAAACTGTCAACGTACCTATCTTGGTCCATGACCAGCAATCCACCCCCTTTATTAGGTTTCATAACTCCAATGGATTTATTGTTAGAAATGCTGTCAAGAAGGGTGGTTTATTCCCTAGTTAAATTGAACAATGTGGTACAATATTTGTTTCTGGAAAGGTCTCTGATTTCTTTCATACAGATCCCTTGAAACAATTGAATGGTGGGGTCTAGTGGGGGATTGAATACACTCGCCTTTTTATATAAAATGGGGTTGTTGTTACTATTATTGATCTCACCCAAGGTCATACTAAGATTCAACTTTCTAGTGTATAACATGACATCTAATAATGTTTTTTCTACATTGAGTTTTTTAGAGGGTACAAAATTTAGCCCTTTCTGGAAGAGGTTTGCCCATTCTTTGGTAACTGGGACAGTACTTAGATTGTATATTTTAAAGTCTTTGTGGTGATTTAAAATAGTGACAACGTCACTATGATTGATATTGTACATGTCCTCAGGTACTATATTGTTCGTTGCCAATTCCCTCATTTCCCCCTACCTCTCCCCCTCCCTTGATTGCTCTGGGGTATTGATCCCCTTGATAATTCGCACTGGATTGCCTCCTGTGTTTGTGATTTTGCTGTTGAATTCTCTCCGACCTTCTTAGGGGTTGTCCTAAAGGGACGGGACCTGGGGTAATATCACCACAATAATCTGTGTCTTCAGTTACATCCTCAAGTCCTTCATTCATGTTGAGATTACCCTGCCCAGAATTACCATTTTCATTGTTACCAAAGGATCGGCTAAACCTACTTCATAATCTTTGGCATCTCTCTCCAATTTTTTATTCTTCTTTTTTCTTTTAGTTTATCAGTAATTTTATCAATATTAACAAACACTGAATTGTATTCATTACGTATGGTAAAAAAACCTGCATCCTTTTTGATACAAGCATCAAGTTTGTTAACAGATTCTTGTAATGCAACAATTTTTTTATCATTGTCCCTTATAAGTAGTTGCAGCAGTTCACAACCCTGATGATTAAATAAAGTCATTAAATCTTTATATAAATCAAAGCCATTGGTTAAACTGTTCAGGAAACACCAGTACCTCATTCCTTTAGGGACCTGCTCTCATCTGAGACATTCCCTAAGGTACTGGTTCTCAATTTGCAGTTTTTTCATTTTTAAACTTTCAAGATTCTTTAGCATTAAATTTACAGTACCTTCATTTATAGGTTGGTTAATGCTGTGATAGAAACTGACACTGTCGTTATGAATCCAGTCAATTAGATTGAATGTATTAACTGTTTCTTGCCGTGAAACTCCATTATCCTGTGTCTGTGTTCTCCGTTGCATTGATCCTACAACAGCTGAAGTTCCAAGTGGTGTAACACCACTTACTTCCATAATGCAAGCACTTCCTTGTTGATTAGGGCTGCCTTGACCTGGTGGAATACTAAAAAGGGAGTCCTGTGAAGCAATGGTGGGTGCAGTTTTGTGACAGTTGAAATCACGCACTAGAAAATCGAGTTTTTGTCCTAAACCAGAAATTTGCATGTTGAATACGCCAATAAGGTCCATAAGTTTCTGGATGGCCATTGTTAACTCCTCATGAGTATATCTGATGCCCCCTCTGCTCTACGTGCTAGAATCCATACCAAAGCAAACAAGTAAAAAAACAAATAAACTGTAGGCACAAAAGAAATGAACTGGATGCCAGAGAAATATTAAATACAAATGTATTGAGCGCTTTTGACACAATTACGTATGACTTCTTCAGAATAAAAATCACAGTCCCATACTCCATTTTATATTGAAATCAATTCCCAAATTACCATACATAATTAATATACATATGTAATTTTAAAGATACAGGCTCCCTTGTGGTTATATTCAAATGAAAACAATATAAAAACAGCCATTAATAAACCCAAGTCCTGATATAAATTACAAAACTATGATCAGTAAAAGAATGTTTCCTGTAAGTGCAAGGTATAATAAAGATACAATAAATAAGTGAGAACAATAAAAACAATATATGTAATAATAGCAACATTGTCCTCCTTATAGGTTCATAGGTTCATAGATTAGTACTAGGCTAATTGCCCTTATGGGCCATTTTAAGCCTAGCCAATTAGCCCCTGTGAGAATCAAACCCTGTACCTTGCGTCTGTAAGGCAAACACCTTAAACTTTATGCCAACCTCCCACCCCAGTTTACAGCTTAAGCCAAAGGTAGTAATCTAGAAATTCTCCCATGTAAAATAAGAGGGAAAATATCCTAATTCTACATATCAGCTGGATGCAATAGATTGAATTTCACTCCTGCCTCTCAGCATTTCCTGATAACTGGGATAAAACTGCTTCTGTTCTGCCTGGTGTACAATAAATGATCAATTGCTACAAACACTATGCTGTCTCCAACTTTAGTACTTTGCCCTTCTGCCACAATTTTGTCAGGATCACCTCCTTCCACTGGGATTATAGCATCTTTACTTATATAGGTCTTGGTTGCTTTCACATGAACAGATTTAGAGCATACACTTGATGTGCCCATTCAGTTAAACTCTAATAAATATTAGTCCAATTGCTTATATGTGCCTTCATAAAATTAATACAGTCCTTCATTTTTCATGTCAACCTCTGATTTTTACAGTTTTCAGATCATCTGAACAGCTAGTTAAAGTTTCTATTTTTTTTCCAGCCTTTTGTTGCTTGAACTGAAATCTCCTTCAATGTTCCATTTATTTTAATCATCTCTGAGTACATTTGATGTATTTTTCCCTCTAAATTACTGGGAGCCATCTCTTAAACCAAAGTTAAAGTTTGAACTTTTTTTTTTTTTTTTTTTTTTTTTGCTGATCAGCTGCAGAATCCTTCCAGCACACCATCTTCTTTTCACCATTTCAGCTTGGTTTTCTTTAGGTTTTCCAAATGTTTTCTTTGCTGGCATCCAGGCAGTGTATTTATTAGCCAGTAACTGTATTTTCCAAAAAAAAACATTTTCAATGACATTCCTTTTTATTGGTTTCTGTTTTCACACTGGAAGAGCTGAAGTTATGCTGTTGGTCAGTGTACAGCAATCTTGGAAGTCTCTGTTGCAGTACACCTGACATCTGGTCAAGGTACTAAAGCCTTACCTTCCCTAGGTCATACATCCAATGCATGACCTCAGCTCACATGTGTCGGGGTTTATAGACAGACATAATCAAATTATCTCCAAGCCAGCAGCCTGAAGACTACTGAGAGAGGAGACTATTCAGCTAGGAGGGGTGTAGCTTGAATAGTTAAGAAAATCCCCCCGTTCCCATGTAACAGAGCAGAGATTAAAGCAAAGGGAGAGAGAAAAATAATGGCTGAAGTGAGACAGAGAAAAAGGGATGGAATACTGCAACAGTGATTAATAGAACATCTTCTGTTATGGTAAATTTTTACACGACTGTACTGTGTCCTGACTGAAATCACTGTTGCAGTATTCCTGATATATGGGTGATTCCCAGAGATGGAGGAGGAAAGGAGGGTGCATGACTACTTAGCATAAGTGTTGTCCAGCAGCCAGGGCAGAACTGACCAAGTGAAGGCTACCCTAGAGCTGAGGAAAGCATTGATTTTGTAGTGTTTGGTGAAGGTGTGTACAGAAGACCAAGTAGCAGCCTTTAAGATACACTTGGAGTCAATTCCTTTGTAGAATTCCCCCAAGGAAATAGTGGAATGTGATAGAGATTGTATAAATTAAAATATTTTCCCCAAAATTATACCGTGCACGCAGTAAAAGAAAATATGGCTTGCTTTGCAAGAACAGTTAATTTCTTGTAAATGTTCAGCTTAGATATTAATAACATATATCTGTGGGCTTACTGTAAAGGCATTCTGTTATAGAAAAAAAGGAAGTTGACTTTCTGTGAGCTTTCAGATGCAGAAATAAATGAAATAAAATAAAGACACTTCAAGTGACACAAAGACAACATGGAGAGACTTTTTGTGAAGTCTTCAAATACAGTAAGGAAAAAAATAACCAAAGGAGGACATATTTGTCATTTCAACAGGAACTGTCCAGGCTGGAAATAACCATGGACTTTTTCATGACACAGACAGAAACCAGAAAAAGAAGTCACAAGGACATTAAAATTAACATTGGTTGAAAACAATATATAAACTGGGCAGTATGTTTCACTCTTTAGTGAAGTTTTTCGACTGAGTGTTCATCGATCTATAGTTATATATGTCTAGCTGTGTTATAATAGAATTGAAATAACTCTGACAGTATTAACTGTTTGGCAAGAATTTGTATTAACAAATAAATGGATACAGTGGTATGGTGTCTGTCAGCCTAGCTCTCTGCTAATAATATTTTACAGTGATAATATTTTATAATGGTGAGCCTAGCCCACTGGCCAGAATATTGTTTTATCCGTTACCAACAGTTAATTTTTCATAAAGGCCTTACACTTTTCGTGAGTTCAACATACTGACAGTTCCAGTGCATTAACAGATCAACAGTTCCAGTACTTTTTGGTGTACACAGAGTGATGCCACAGAAGCTGTCCTACGACGTTCCACCATCAATTAGTCTGTTAAAGGACATCGTGTCTTCTAAGTGACTTCAGCCTGATCACCTGTTTGTCATCTATGCAAAATATGGTAAATTCTTCACAGTTATAACATGGATGCCAGTACAGACTGTTAACTTTACAATGCCCACATATTGTATATATAAATTTACATGGTTTAAACTTTCTGTGTCAGACATAAAATGTAAATATGAAATGTTTAATGTTCAGAATTTAAACATTTGTTGTGTCTTTCAGCTTTTCCTGGTTAGGGGTCGCCACAGCAGAACTCCGGTCCGCTAACGATTGGCAGTAGATTTTTACGTGCCGAGTTGCCAGCCCTGATGCACAACCTTCAACAAAGGTACGCCCATTCACGCATGTCTCCACACAGAAGACGCTCTAGCTGAGAATCGAAGAGGACGTCTTACTGTGAGGCGACAACACTACCGCAGCAGCACCACCTCAAACAACAGTTGTGTTTGTAAATGGATAACTACCTATAATCCATACATAAAATGTACAACAATTCATAAAGACTGTTTTTGATGTGGAAATAACTTTCCAAACTTATGTCTATTTTGTCACAGGAGTCTAGTATGGAAGCCATACCATAAAATATATCCTGTTCTGATAAGCAATCTGTTTCATTCTAGTGCTGTTAGTTCTTCACATATACAACAGTTAAATGTACCTTCTGCAGTCACCTAAATCTCATACAGTACAAGTGTATGCAATTATTGTCAGTAATGTAATAGACTACATAAAAATGTTATTCATAGTAAATATTGCAAATGCACACAAATAAGGAAGTTCTAACATAGTAGAGTTTGCTATTAATATTAACCTTTTAAAGAACAAGTTTTCACAGCTTTTCAAAATTTCCCTAAGGACAGTAGACCTATACATACTATCCCCTTACACCCATATTTTACTCAGCAACTACATACCATCTCACAACTGCCATCTTTAACATTTATCATCATTATGATCTCCAAATCCTCATCCCTACTCACTCTGCTGTTACTTCTCCTCAATATATCCTACATCCACTACCTCACCCAGCCCAATCATACAAAACACTCACAATGCTTTCATGTAACCAATCATCTCAACTCGCCTCCCTTAAATTCACACACCTTAATATCTCCTCACTTATATGAAATCAGTAACCATCTACTCTTTTCTTATAAACTTATCACACTTCATAAATATTCTTCCATCAGAGCATCTAATAAACCCTACATCATCATAATTAAGCCTAACCCATACTCTAAACAACCCAAATACCTCTCCAACCCAATCTTATATCTAATCACTACACTATTATCAGGAGATATTCACCCTAATCCTGAAACCTCCACATCATCCACTACAGATAAGTCCATACTATTCACCTCTCTAAATTCCCAAAGCATAGTGAACAAAATCCCAAACCTCCATGCCTGGCTTAACCATAACAAACCTGACTTCCTATCCATCTCTGAAACTTGGTTAAAAACCCACATAACAGACTCTGAAATAACACCATCAAACTATTCAATCATAAGAAAAGACAGAACCCATAAAAAAGGAGGTGGAGTTGCTCTCCTATACTCATCTTCCTTATCAGTTACTCCATGTAACAGACATATTCCCCACTTCAATAATGTTGAAATACTCCTAGCATTATTTCAGGTTAATATACACAAACACATATGCATAGTCTCCCTCTATATCCCCCCTGGTGACAATATCACTACACTTGAGGACATCCTCTTCTGGCTCTCCACCAACATTTCTAATGAAATAATAATCCTGGGAGACATGAATATCAATTGGGCCTCCATTCAGACTCCCACAAACCCACTTAACATCAACCTTTATAATTTCTCACAGCTTATTAACTCCACAACCCACCCCTCTAAAAACCTATCCAGTGGTAGCATTTTAGACTGGATTTTAGTCTCCCACCCTCATTATTTCTCTGACAATGGTACCCTTCCAGACCCTCTTAGTGACCACCTACCCACATTCACATATCGACTCCCTTCTCCCATACACCAAACACCTAATTACATTACTACTCGCAACCAAAAACATTTCAACCCCATAATTTTCATTGACTCCCTTAAAACAATAAATTGGAACATCCTAAAAACTCTACCTTTAGATAATGCTGTTGTCCACTTTAACTCAACCTTCTTAAAACTTCTTGACTTCCATGCTCCTTTACGGACTAAGAGAATAAAAACCAAAACTGCCCCTTGGCTAACCAAAAATACTCTAGTAACCATGAAAGGTAGAGATAAAGTCTGGGCACTTTACCAAAAAAAAATAGGTCTCCCCTACATCAAAATGAATATAAAACACTTAGAAATAAAGTAAAAAAGCTTATTATCACTGACCGACAAAACTACTTCTCCATACTCCAAAACAGCAACAAAACAAACCCACAGAAATTCTGTAAAGGAGTCACTACCCTAATCAGTCCTGGCAAAACAGACAACCCCAGCCCAGACTCTAATGCTCCCGACATAGACTTAACTACACAATTTAGCTCTTTTTTCATTAATTCTATTTCTAAATTAACCTCAACATTCTCTAACAACATCACTCCCTCCCCTTCCTCTTCTAACACTTTTACTTCTACTCCGACAACTTCACTCTCTTCTTCTCCACCACCACGATCCTGTAATACCCTCTCTTCCCCTCCCTCTCCTTTTTCTCTAAAACCTATACCCATATCCACCATAAAAAACTCCTTCAGAAACTTAAGCCATGCTCCAATGCCCCAGACAACATCCCATCACACTTTCTTAGTATAGCTGCAGAAGCCGTTGCCTACCCCATTAGTATACTAATCAACTGCTCTATCCAAGAATGCATAGTACCCCAAATCTGGAAAAAGGCTTTTATCACACCCTTACATAAAGGTGGTAATAATAACAGCACTACTAATTTCCGTCCCATAGCTATCTAATCTCCCATTTCTAAACTCCTAGAAAAATGTAACCAACTACAACTCATACCATATCTCTTAGACAATCACCTATTAACTCCAACACAGCACGGTTTTAGACCTGGTCATAGCACTATGACAGCCCTCCTCTCCTTCCTGGAAACCATAAATAAAGCCCGAGACTCTGGACACATTGTCTCTACCCTCCTACTTGACCTCTCTAAAGCCTTTGACGCGATCTCTCACAAACTTCTAACTAAACTCTCTCAGCTCAAGCTATCTTCTTCTGCTTTGAACTGGTTCTCCAGTTACTTATCTAATAGATATCAATCAGTCAAATGGAAAAAGGCCACCTCCTCTTTCCTTGCTACCCCAACTGGAGTTCCCCAAGGTTCCATACTAGGTCCTCTCCTCTTCAATATATTCATAGATGACTTCTGTAATTCTATCCCTTTCTCAAATATCATTCAATATGCAGATGATTCAACTATTATCTGCTCTGCAACATCCCTCCCTATACTACAAGAGCTAACACAAGACGCATTCTCAATCATAGAACAATGGATGAAAAAAAATCACCTAGCACTAAATGCCTCTAAAACCAAATTAATGGTATTCACTCCCTCCAAAATCACCTCTATCAATACAAACACTTTTTCTATCACTAGTCATAACAACACATCTCTGGAATTGGTGTCTGAGACAAAATTGCTTGGGGTCCAAATTGATAATAAGCTTAAATTCAACTCCCACCTACAACCAAATATCAAAAAACCCATCAAAAAATCGGCATGCTCTACCGACAAAATCGTTACCTCACACCATCCACTAAAATCATTCTCGCTACCTCATTTCTTATCCCCTCCCTTCTCCATGGAGCCCCACTCTTAGTTAACCTTCAATCTTCCCTTAAAACACAACTTTCCTCATGCTACAACAAAATTGCCAAATTCGCTACTAGCCACAAATCATCTAGCCACCACTGTTCTTCTCTCCACAAACTAAAATGGCTAGAACTATCCAATCATCTCACCTACACTCAACTGACTCTTGCACATAAACTCATTTTCAACCCCTTACTGTGTCCATCCCTATCCTCTGCCTTTAAAATGCACCTACCTAACAGAGTACTAAGATGTAACAACCAAAACCTAATAGAAATATACAAACCAACCCATCCCTCTGGAAAAAATCTCCTATCCTATGGTCTAGCTCATCTCTGGAACTCTCTACCACCATCCATTCGTACCATGTCCAACCACTTTACATTCAAAAAATCTCTTCACTCTCACCTATCATCCCAGTGGGAATGCTCCTATTCTCACCTATCATCCAAGTGGGAATGCTCCTGTTCTCACCTATCATCCCAGTGGGAATGCTCCTGTTCTCACCTATCATCCCAATGGGAATGCTCCTGTTCTCACCTATCATCCCAGTGGGAATGTTCCTGTTCTCATCCATCATAATCTATACTAGCAAACGTTTTCTCCTCCTTTTTGGCAGCTTCCTATACTGCCTCTCCTAACTCATGCATTCTCTGCTAGTACTAACTAAACATTCTCTCAAAACTGTATCATAATGTCTTATTTTCATGCTTCCTAAAAGTTATGACCTCTCAGTACTTATATTATAACGTTTCTTTTCTAAGTATGAATTTTCTGTAACAATCATAACCAGTCTGTACTACTTATAACATCAAGCTCTAAGCTGTAACACTTGTAATTATTGTATTTTAACCAAAAACCTAATTGCAACCTGGTTTCTAGAACTACATTAATCGTAATGTCATACTCTAAGCTGTATCACTTGTAAATATTGTATTTTAACCAAAAACCTAATTGTAGCCTGGTTTCTAGAACTCTATTACTTGTAATGTCATACTCTAAGCTGTATCACTTGTAAATATTGTATTTTTAATGTATAATCTATTGTAACTTTGTTAATGGAGCTTTTCTCCCCAGGACTCCATTGAAAACGGGTTCATCTTGGCCCAGTGGACTATCCTGGTAAACCAACTGCAAATAAAATAATAAAATAAATAGTAAGCAGGGTTGCCAGATTCTTAAAAAGGAAAACCCAGTTTGTTTCTTTCGTGCCTACAGTTCTTTGGTTTTTTACTTGTTTGCTTTAGTGTTGTGATGTTGTGTAGACATATAAGTGATAAAATTAGCCACCCACACAAAGCAGAACCACAATACACAGTGTAGTTACTGTGTAATGTCAAACCACAGGCCCAGATTGATGGTGAACTCATATGTAATGATACCACAAAGACTGGGTCTGTACCCATACTTAACCTGTAGTCCCATGTGTTCTGCCTCAACTTTACTCCCCTGTCCCCACCACATGTGACATATGACATTTCTACAACCTGTCCCATAATTTCCATATCTACAGAGCAGGTCATAGATGGCCTCTCTGCGGAGAATACACAGTATCTATTGGACATGCTAACATCACAGGCTGCATCCTACATGGGATGTGTCTTGGATTACTAACACTACTGGGGACACCTTACAAGCATACTGAAACCACTGGCTGAACCCCAGTTGACTGGACAATGGCAACTGTTATACCCTTGCACAGAGGTGGTGCATGCACTGACCACCAGAACTATAAACCTCTTTGCCGGAGTATCCATATTTGTATGGCTGTATGGACAGTCATCATGGAATTGATCAGCACACATATAAGTGATCTACACACAGTTGACTGTACACAGTTTGGATGTCTGACAGGGGGATCATGACTGTTAAACATGGTGGACATTTCCAAGGCAGTTGCCAAGGACCTTGGTGAAGGGACATCAGGGCATACAATGCCCCTGGATTGAGCCAAGCTGTCTGACTATATCCGCTATGCAGGCATCATGTACAAAGCACCTACTTAGGCATCCATGGTACTATCATTGTAGGGGTCACTTAGTGGCCCATTGATGGCACACTTAATCATCATAGGAACATCCACCTCCAATAGCTGGATCTATAAGCAGCAGTGTTCAACAGACTCAGTCCTGAGTCCTCTACTACTTGCAATCCATTTAACCATGATACACGTGAATACTGACTGTCTGTGGCTAACAATGTTGGCTGATGACTGCAAAGTGTGAGCACTCATGGAGTCTGTGAGTTATGTCAATATCCTACAAGAGGCTAGTGATGAACAAATGCCTGTTGACATAGTAATGGCCGTAAACTTCATGCAAATATATATGTAGTATCATTTCCATCACTAACACCTATGTACCTGGGACGTAGGACATCAGTCTCAACATGTGATGTACATACTCAGGGATGAAAGAAGTGGGCACACAGACCTGGCCACACAGGTTTGCACCTAATGTGCCTGAGATTACCATGTCTCCTCAGTGGTATGATGGGAATCATGTGTCATAGCTGAGGGTAGAATCACCCATAATTGGCATACTCATAACCTTCATGTAGTCTTCCCTCAGCATGCCAATATCTGAGTGCAATGGCCTTTCCCCAAGCAGTACTGGCACTTGCACACAACAGTGTGGTCCCTTCACAATGGAACCTCACATCTTCAGCATTAATTCAATGGGGATCGTCTGAAATGAGTATCATTGTAACCTGCAGCATATAGACTACTAAGAGGTGATCTCTGCCTTGCATATGGGGCAATGTGTGACCCTGCTTGATTGTAAATGCTGCATATCTGTAGGTGGCATAGTAGATGGATTAATCACTCTAAGGACATTCACCTAGTATGTGATGCTAGTAATACATGCTGGTGGGAGAGATTTGTCTAGCAGACGTTAGCATACCTTTGAAACAGAACCCCGCGTAATGGCAAGCAGAGCACCTCAATGCACCTCAGCATATGCCATCTGTATGATTGGCTGGATGACTGTCATTTCACCTCAGGGCTTCTGCCTGTGTCCCTCTTGGACTGGGGCAATATGTGCTGATCATGTAAATCTATGGTGCACAACATCCATCCCACAACACAACGCCATCCAGCCCGAAGCCCCTGTCACCATTCTTATACTTTTTAAAATAATTTTCCAGTATATAGGCTATCGGTTATTGTCATAAAATTTATGACAATAACTGATATCCGATATACCGGAAAATTATTTTTCCCTCTCTTACAATACTTGACAATTTGTTTGGCTGTACTGTTTCCCTAATGTACTTGTACATAAAAGTTATGTGATGGACAAGCACGTTAGGAAAACAGTACGGCGGGACAAATTGTCATAAGTATTGTAAGAGAGGGAAAAATAATTTTCCAGTATGTGATATACAAGGGCATTAAGAGATTATTTTCTGAATGCACAAAAGAGTTAATGCTTGCATATGGCTCTAAATTTGGAAGTGCTGTAATTTAACTTCTTTCTACACTACAGATTTTAGTGAGCAGACATTAATCAGGCATTTTCTTCTGGTGCTTAAAAGAAATGATGTCTGCACCAGTTGTTTTTTTTTCCGTTACTCACAATGTTGAATTTGCATTTGGTGGAAAAAGAAAAGGCAAACATTTTCTTAGCCTGCAGAAAGTGCCTGAGTGGATTAATGGTACTGTCACTGTTCCCGCTGAGTAGTGTGAAGGGGAAATAGATATTTTGATGGACATTTGTGTCAAGTTCTCGTTTGGCCCTGTGTTTTTAATAGGAAATGCTATGTAATGCTCTGACATGGCAATACTTATTGAACCTGCACCCAGGTAGGATTTCTTTTGTTCACACGACAAAAACTGCATCAAATGCATTTTTAGAGAAGCGGTCCTTTTCTGCTTGGCACATGTCTGTGCAGATGCTGTCATGTTGCTGTATTCACTTTGAGATGTTATGCAGTTTAATGATCACTGGTTATTGTTTTCTCAGGGGCTGCTTTAAGCTTATATATAAGTTTGTGGGTAGATATCAGTTTGCAGACCATCACAAGCCTAGCAAGTATTTCATAATCAAACCTGGCACCTTGTATTCTTGACTATTGTGTCAGTCCTCACCCTTAAAGAAGTTTGTTCACTTTTACTAAAATATGTAACTGGAATTTACCATATTTCTTTGTAAATAAGACCTAACCAGAGAATAAGGCTTAGCATGGTTTTCCAGCGTGGTCATGATATAAGCCCTACCACAAAAATAAGCCCTAGTTAAGATCGTCAACAACACATGACGGATGTGCTGAATTATAAAATAATATTATTGACACCTGTTGACTGAGGTTATCATACTCTGCTCACCATTTTCAGACCATTTGGTCACCCAACTTCTTCTCTTTGCAGAAAGTTGTAAGATTCTTTCCCTGGGAGTCCTCCACGATTCTTACTGTAACCCTAATCATCACTCACACTTGATGGTTGAGATCCTTGGCCCATAAACACTGGCAGGTGTACTTTGATCAGTCAAAGTACAGACAACGTGCATAAAGCGCTCACACTTGGTATCGAATGGCTGTGGTTGTGTTTTCTCTTATTAACTGGCACCATTTTGTGTTGCCACTCCAGTCTCATAAGTCTTCAATTAACCCCCGACATGATGAGTGCAAAAAGAAAGAGCTATTCCATCAAGTACAAGAAAGGAATCATGGAGGACTCCCGGGGAAAGAATCTGATGGCTCTCTGCAAAGAGAAGAAGTTAGATCTACGAATGGTCTGAAAATGGCGTGTAGCATATGATAACCTCAGTCAACAGGCCGACAAGGGAAATACTAAGAAGTGCAAGTGTGGATATGTTCGGCAACCATTATTTCCTGAGCTGGAAGACATCATCTGCGAATGGATTGCTAACAGGAGAGCAAATGCTTTAGTTGTGCGCAGGGCTGATATTCAAGCATTTACATTCAAGTCCTTTGTTGATGGCACTGACTTTTCTAAATACCAACTCTCCAACATAATTGCTATGGATGAAACTGCAGTGTTTATGGGCCAAGGATCTCAAACAACAATTGATCAGAGGGGTGCCTCGTCAATCTACATTCCCTCCACTGGTTACGAGAGTGCACGTGTTACCTGTATTTTGGCAATTTGTCTAGATGGAAAGAAAACCCCACCTCTAATCATTAGTAAGGGCAAGAAAAATAAGACTGAATGTGTTTCAGGCATTTACATTCTTGAAACACACACACACACACACACACACACACACACACACACACACCTCCCAGATGACTGCAGTGAGAACAGAACCCCTACCTAAGTGCACCAACTATAGAATTCAGTACCTTACATAAGTGCCAAGATACAAGTTTGACTTTTACAGGGTTACAGAATAACTTACAGTGGATGACATAAGCACTGAATGCTAGAGAGAAGATGTTGGAAGGCATACATGAAATGGATGTGTAGGCATGTTAAACTAGATATTTCAAGTTCTGCATGTTACCAGATTGATGAGTGTGCAATATGTAGTATTTGGTGATTGTGTTCCAATGTGCAGGTATGCTTTAAGAGATAGCTTTATAAACTATATGCAAACAGGTGTCCACATTCTTACAAGTATTGGAAAATCTGAATGTGTATTGTCATTTTAAAGATGTGCATGGTATATAACACAACATTTGTTATTAATTTATGTAGTGTAGTTGATATATTTGTGAACTAGTACTCAGATATTAGGGTTGCAGTGCATGGGGAGAGGTAACAGATGGCTGCATTGTAGATATGTGACATTTTCAAAATGCCTTCATTTTTCTTCTGTTTCCACATGTAGTTTTGTGTCATGAACACTAAATGGACAGTAAACAAAAGTAATTAATGCTATTGTCCACTTTGCATAGTGCACTGCTGAGCAGCAGGTTTGTGCGATGGTTGACAAAGTGTTTTTGCATGCGAAATACACATTTCTAATGCTTTCCCTGTTTGTGTGTAGTTAAGCAGTGCACAAACATGAGGCTTATTGCTAAAATTATGAGAGTTAGTACTGAGTGTATGAACACACACCTGCTGCTTAGCTGACTGTGTGGCGGCAGGTATAAGTGCATTGACAGATTTCTTTTTGAGCCCAGATGATATAGGGTTTGAATCCAGGTGAATGTAATACTTTTACATAAGTAGTGATAATCCAGTGAAGTTATACTTTACACTGCCTTCAGCATGTGTTACTGTGTGCTGACGTAGCACAGCATGTTTAAGTGGCATTGTGTGGAGGTAACCACACCAAGAAAGAGCAGTTCACAGTCACTTGGCATTGGTGTGGGATGCCACACTCTGTGCAAACATAGAGGCCAAAAAGTGAAGGGCTCCATTATTTTTTTTTTAGTCGTATGTATGTTGTGGGTGATTCTATTTCTGACAAGATTATAGCTCCTAAAATTGGGTAGATAGGAAAGTGATGAAATGGGGGTTCAAGCGGGGGGGGGGGGACAAAGTGGAAGCAGTATAGGAATGTGCAGGACAGTGTAAAATGAAATTATATACAAAATATTAGCTGAATTTGGACTGTCAGCTCCACAAAGAGCACAAAGAGAGGTGACAACAAAGCAATCATGTTGTATAACCAATTGGACCAAATTAAGTGTGTCAAGGAGATACTTGTGCGGAATGGAGAGCTATATATGCTATATATGGGACAGCTTTTGTTTTGTGAGGCAGGTGCCTATTCTTTTTTTTTTTTTTTACTTCAGTAAGAGAGAAATGTTGGGTAAGGGATGCTGGCATTTCTGTGTCAGGTAAGTTAGGTAGGTGAGGAAGCAAATGCAAGCAAACAGGACAAACAAGACAAGAGGGTGGGAGGTTGGCATAATGGTTAAGGTGTTTACCTTACATATACACAAGGTGCAGGGTTCGATTCTCAAATGGGATAATTGACTAGGCTTAAAATGTCCCACAAGGGCAGTGAACCTATGAACCTAAGACACAGGAATAGTGAGGAACAAAAAAGTTTGGGGGACATAATGATTGGGGTAAGGGAAGGGACAATGCAGTCTCATGCCTGTCAAACATGGGGATGGTAAGAATCTAGTCCTAGCCTGCAAGACTGTCATTATTGCCCCCTTACTCTGCTAGCTGCAGGAATGCTTGATGTCTTCTCCTCCTATCAACAATGAGGGAGAGCAGCCTCTCCACCCAGCATAGCCGTACACCAATAGTGGTGTGCGCAATCCTGCGCACCAACCATGGCAATCCCCACCTGAGGGCACAGGTAGTACAGGGGCAGCAGAAGCAATACTGCCAGGTTGGGTTCCATGTGCTGGGTGTTGGTGCTGGAGCCAGTGGAGCAGGAGCAGTCTGACCCACTGGGGTTGGCCTACCTCATTGTGTTGTGAAGCATTTAGTGATTTGTTACAGATGGATGATATACAGTCATTTTGATGGCACATAACAGAAAATAAAAAAGCGATAAGGGTTGGGGTGAGAGAAAAAATAGATAAAATTAGTACCATCATATGTGACAATATCACAATTATACAAATATTTTATCTGAAGTATCACATTTAAGTATACTTTCTAACAACTGCAAACTATAATTGTAGATTGCTCAAAGTAATCCTTGCAATGTGCATAAATTGCACATTTGCTTTGTCCCGTTATACAGATTACAGTTAACAACAGGGCATTTATGCCACCTGCATAGATTTAATTTATGTAATATTATTAAAGAATTGAAGTATTGTATAATTGTTACTTGTGGTGTTTGAACCCACAACCTCTGACTACAGTCTTATACTTGACTCCTAAAATTGGTTTGTGCTGCAGACTTATGGATGCGTACTTGCTTTTACAGTGAGATATGCATGCTTACTTTGCTACAGGTGTGTAGAAAACAAAAGCATTTACCCATTTACTTTAACTTTTAAAGCTACAATAACACTTCTCTTGTGCTGCAGATGTACCATTTGCTTCCCTCTGTGCCTCCAGATGATCAGCATGAGCCTCTCTATTCACCATTTCAGGATTAGCTGTGAAAATAAAATAAAATAAAAGAAAAGAAAATAAAAGAAAAGAAGAGCATGACGCATGCCAGTCTTGGCTACATTTAGCTTTCTATGTATTATAAATTCTCTTTATTACCAGACTTGCACAACTGTGGCTGCCAGTCTTGGCTACATTTAGCTTTCTATGTATTATAAATTCTCTTTATTACCAGACTTGCACAACTGTGGATGCCAGCCTTGGCTACATTTACCTTTCTATGTATTATAAATTCTATTTATTACCAGACTTGCACAACTGTGGATGCCAGCCTTGGCTACATTTAGCTTTCTATGTATTATAAATTCTCTTTATTACCAGACTTGCACAACTGCGGATGCCAGCCTTGGCTACATTTAACTTTCTATGTATTATAAATTCTCTTTATTACCAGACTTGCACAACTGTGGATGCCAGCCTTGGCTACATTTAGCTTTATATGTATTATACATTCTCTTTATTACCAGACTTGCACAACTGTGGATGCCAGCCTTGGCTACATTTACCTTTCTATGTATTATAAATTCTCTTTATTACCAGACTTGCACAACTGTGGATGCCAGCCTTGGCTACATTTAGCTTTCTATGTATTATAAATTCTCTTTATTACCAGACTTGCACAACTGTGGATGTCAGCCTTGGCTATATTTACCTTTCTATGTATTATAAATTCTCTTTATTACCAGACTTGCACAACTGTGGTATGTTGCTAGTTTGAAACTCATCCAGTCACTGGTTGAGTGTATCCCTCTTGAACCTTTTCAGGTCCTTGAAGTGGTGTATACACTGTTCTCCAGTGCATGGGATGCCACTCACACTGAATACAGCCTTAGCCAGATTATTCCAAGCCTCAGACTTGTGCTGAGAGCCAGAATAATCCCCCTGCAGAAGCCTTTGGCTGTGGCACTTTACCACAGGTTCAGTACTTATTCTCGACTCCTGAACACCCCAACTCTGTACCATAAATTAGACACCTTCCCCTTTAACACCAGACATGTCTAATCCCAAACCAAAATCAATAGCAACTAATGATTTCCCACCAATTCCTGTTATCACGTTTACTGGTAGTGTGCAAACCCAAAGAAACAGTGCCAACCAAATTTGTGAGATGTTAAGTGGAGAGCAACTGTGCCAAACAGAGGGGAAAGCAATTTTTGAACTGGGAAAGTTAATCTGAAATATGACATTACTTTGAGGGATGCCTGCTGCTGTAACTGTCAAGTGATTTAACTTTGCTGATGTGCCCTGAAGACATGAATGTGCTGACCTGACACATGTTTGTTTGGCTTTACATTGCCAAAATTGATTTTTGCAGTATGGGATTCAAACCTATGCATAAGGGACAAAACATTTTCTTCAACAGCATTGATTTTCCATCTTTGCCACTGAAGACGTGCTTCTCAGACATAGTCAGGAATCATTTATAAATACAGATGGCAGACTGAGGTGTTAACCATGTATTTGTGTGACCTGCCATAGTGTTTCTATCTAGATTCATTTGTGTATGTGTCTTATTTAATTGTGAAGGACAACCAAGTCCAGATAGCAGTATTATAATTATAGAAACATAGTAGACAGTATACCCTCAGTCATATATCTGAATCTTCAAAACACAGTACAGGTGTCTTATCCCTCATAAATCTAAGTCATATCAGATCCATTATTTATAATTATGTATAAAGTGTTATAAATTATATGTAATATAATATGAAATGGAACAACACTAAAAATGCCTTGCATTTCCTGTATTAGAACCCAGTACTGTGTGTATGGCAACACTTGGCAACATTGCATGATGGAAAGCAAAATCTGCAACAATGTATCCATTTTGACCTTTACACTGTCTATGCCCTGTCTACAGGTATTATGTCTGCTTCCTGTGTGGGTCAGTAGCCCAGGTTTGCACACTGCTAAGTAAATGTACAAAATGGAGCGATCAGTGTTGACCAACACCACTAGTACAAAACACACACTGTCAGCAGTCAGGAAATCTCAAAAAGGTTTTCTTGTGTAGTCAAACACAAATAGCAGCAACCAAAGAATCCAGCGATAAAATCCACTTTAATAGTAAAACTGGAAAACCATCGGATTGAGCGCTTTTATCCCCTGACTGGGGATTTCAGCAGAATCAACACTCGTTTCATTTGAACATTAGGTTTCCTAGGGGGACATTATAGTGACATGCAGTATGCAGTAATTTTTAATCATCCATTACTTGTCAGTTGTGCAATGTCTTCCTTCGCTCTCTCTCTTTCTCTGTGCTCCTTCCTCTTAACTGTCATCACTCAATGAATTCAATATTCCCATTGCGTAAGTGTTGTGCAAACAAGCGCAACTAAACATGACATTCATTGTGTTTTTCCATTTTCCTTGTTTGCACTAAGCTGCATAGGTACAAACACTAGGATAAGGAAAAAATGGGAAATAAGGAGAAATTAAGAAAAGAAATCTATTAAACAACACTTGCTTCTTAACTTTTAAAAAAAAACTCCTTCGTACATTAGCCTCATTGCCTCCTCCTCTTCTGTCTCCATCAGCCTGATTCCTAAATATTCTATTTCTTTTCTCATCCATCCAATGTCATTGCCCTCACCTTCCTCCTTCTTGCCTCCCCTCAGTAATATTCTCACGTGATCTTTATTAACCCTATAATATGTTGCTTTCCCAAATGCCTCTGATATTTCCCATAGCTTCCCATAGTCTTCCTTCTAAGTCACCAAAACATCATCTGCATGCAATAAAATCTTTTTTCTTCCATTGTGCACTTATTTTCCATTAAACCTGACCCACTAATCATCGCTGCCAAGGGTTAAATATATAATGCAAATAACAGTGGAGACCATGGGCAACCCAACCATGCCCCCTGCCTATCAATATATCTTGAAATAACCTCATTCTGCACCCTATTTCTTCTCCCAGCCATGCCCCCTGCCAGTCAACATCTTGTAATAACCTCACTCCGCACCCCATGTCTTCTTCCAGCCATGCCCCTTGCCTGTCGACATATCTTGTAATAACGTCACTCTGCACCCCACGTCTTCTCTCAGCCATGCCCCCTGCCTGTTGACATATCTTCTAATAACCTCACTCTGCACCACATGACTTCTGCCAGCCATGCCCCCTGCCTGTTGGCATATTTTGTAATAACCTCACTCTGCACCACGTCTTCTCCCAGCCATGCCCCCTGCCTGTCGACATATCATTTAATAACCTCACTCTGCACCCCATTTCTAATAACCTCACTCTGTACCTCACGTCTTCTCCCAGCCATGCCCCCTGCCTATCGATATATCTTCTAATAACCTCACTCTGCACTCCATGCCTTCTCCAGCCATGCCCCCTGCCTATCGATATATCTTGTAATAACCTCACTCTGCACCCCACGTCTATTCCCAGCCATGCCCCCTGCCTGTCGACATATCTTGTAATAACCTCACTCTGCACCCCATTTCTAATAACCTCACTCTGCACTCCATATCTTCTCCAGCCATGCCCCCTGCCTATAGATATATCTTGTAAAAACCTCACTCTGCACCCCATTTTTAATAACCTCACTCTGCACCCCATTTCTTCTTCCATTAACATAATCATCATCTTTATTCTCACCACCTCCTTTTTGTCCTCAAGTACTTCTTTGGTGTGGCCTTAGCTCCTGGCTATTGTCATTAATAGTCCTACCATTTCCTTTTTGTCCTCAAGTACTTCTTTGGTGTGGCCTTAGCTCCTGGCTATTGTCATTAATAGTCCTACCATTTCCTTTTTGTCCTCAAGTACTTCTTTGGTGTGGCCTTAGCTCCTGGCTATTGTCATTAATAGTCCTACCATTTCCTTTTTGTCCTCAAGTACTTCTTTGGTGTGGCCTTAGCTCCTGGCTATTGTCATTAATAGTCCTACCATTTCCTTTTTTCCTCAAGTACGTCTTTGGTGTGGCCTTAGCTCTTGGCTATTGTCATTAATAGTCCTACCATTTCCTTTTTGTCCTCAAGTACTTCTTTGGTGTGGCCTTAGCTCCTGGCTATTGTCATTAATAGTCCTACCATTTCCTTTTTGTCCTCAAGTACTTCTTTGGTGTGGCCTTAGCTCCTGGCTATTGTCATTAATAGTCCTACCATTTCCTTTTTGTCCTCAAGTACTTCTTTGGTGTGGCCTTAGCTCCTGGCTATTGTCATTAATAGTCCTACCATTTCCTTTTTGTCCTCAAGTACTTCTTTGGTGTGGCCTTAGCTCCTGGCTATTGTCATTAATAGTCCTACCATTTCCTTTTTGTCCTCAAGTACTTCTTTGGTGTGGCCTTAGCTCCTGGCTATTGTCATTAATAGTCCTACCATTTCCTTTTTGTCCTCAAGTACTTCTTTGGTGTGGCCTTAGCTCCTGGCTATTGTCATTAATAGTCCTACCATTTCCTTTTTGTCCTCAAGTACTTCTTTGGTGTGGCCTTAGCTCCTGGCTATTGTCATTAATAGTCCTACCATTTCCTTTTTGTCCTCAAGTACTTCTTTGGTGTGGCCTTAGCTCCTGGCTATTGTCATTAATAGTCCTACCATTTCCTTTTTGTCCTCAAGTACTTCTTTGGTGTGGCCTTAGCTCCTGGCTATTGTCATTAATAGTCCTACCATTTCCTTTTTGTCCTCAAGTACTTCTTTGGTGTGGCCTTAGCTCCTGGCTATTGTCATTAATAGTCCTACCATTTCCTTTTTGTCCTCAAGTACTTCTTTGGTGTGGCCTTAGCTCCTGGCTATTGTCATTAATAGTCCTACCATTTCCTTTTTGTCCTCAAGTACTTCTTTGGTGTGGCCTTAGCTCCTGGCTATTGTCATTAATAGTCCTACCATTTCCTTTTTGTCCTCAAGTACTTCTTTGGTGTGGCCTTAGCTCCTGGCTATTGTCATTAATAGTCCTACCATTTCCTTTTTGTCCTCAAGTACTTCTTTGGTGTGGCCTTAGCTCCTGGCTATTGTCATTAATAGTCCTACCATTTCCTTTTTGTCCTCAAGTACTTCTTTGGTGTGGCCTTAGCTCCTGGCTATTGTCATTAATAGTCCTACCATTTCCTTTTTGTCCTCAAGTACTTCTTTGGTGTGGCCTTAGCTCCTGGCTATTGTCATTAATAGTCCTACCATTTCCTTTTTTCCTCAAGTACGTATTTGGTGTGGCCTTAGCTCTTGGCTATTGTCATTAATTGTTCTACCATTTCCTTTTTGTCCTCAAGTACTTCTTTGGTGTGGCCTTAGCTCCTGGCTATTGTCATTAATATCTTTTTGTCCTCAAGTACTTCTTTGGTGTGGCCTTAGCTCCTGGCTATTGTCATTAACAGTCCTACCATTTCCTTTTTGTCCTCAAGTACTTCTTTGGTGTGGCCTCAAGTACTTCTTTGGTGTGGCCTTAGCTCCTGGCTATTGTCATTAATAGTCCTACCATTTCCTTTTTGTCCTCAAGTACTTCTTTGGTGTGGCCTTAGCTCCTGGCTATTGTCATTAATAGTCCTACCATTTCCTTTTTGTCCTCAAGTACTTCTTTGGTGTGGCCTTAGCTCCTGGCTATTGTCATTAATAGTCCTACCATTTCCTTTTTGTCCTCAAGTACTTCTTTGGTGTGGCCTTAGCTCCTGGCTATTGTCATTAATAGTCCTACCATTTCCTTTTTGTCCTCAAGTACTTCTTTGGTGTGGCCTTAGCTCCTGGCTATTGTCATTAATAGTCCTACCATTTCCTTTTTGTCCTCAAGTACTTCTTTGGTGTGGCCTTAGCTCCTGGCTATTGTCATTAATAGTCCTACCATTTCCTTTTTGTCCTCAAGTACTTCTTTGGTGTGGCCTTAGCTCCTGGCTATTGTCATTAATAGTCCTACCATTTCCTTTTTGTCCTCAAGTACTTCTTTGGTGTGGCCTTAGCTCCTGGCTATTGTCATTAATAGTCCTACCATTTCCTTTTTGTCCTCAAGTACTTCTTTGGTGTGGCCTTAGCTCCTGGCTATTGTCATTAATAGTCCTACCATTTCCTTTTTGTCCTCAAGTACTTCTTTGGTGTGGCCTTAGCTCCTGGCTATTGTCATTAATAGTCCTACCATTTCCTTTTTGTCCTCAAGTACTTCTTTGGTGTGGCCTTAGCTCCTGGCTATTGTCATTAATAGTCCTACCATTTCCTTTTTGTCCTCAAGTACTTCTTTGGTGTGGCCTTAGCTCC
This sequence comes from Protopterus annectens, assembly GCF_019279795.1. Classification (NCBI taxonomy): domain Eukaryota; kingdom Metazoa; phylum Chordata; order Ceratodontiformes; family Protopteridae; genus Protopterus; species Protopterus annectens. The sequence continues at coordinate 77,636,769 of NC_056749.1, forward strand.
TGGCTATTGTCATTAATAGTCCTACCATTTCCTTTTTGTCCTCAAGTACTTCTTTGGTGTGGCCTTAGCTCCTGGCTATTGTCATTAATAGTCCTACCATTTCCTTTTTGTCCTCAAGTACTTCTTTGGTGTGGCCTTAGCTCCTGGCTATTGTCATTAATAGTCCTACCATTTCCTTTTTGTCCTCAAGTACTTCTTTGGTGTGGCCTTAGCTCCTGGCTATTGTCATTAATAGTCCTACCATTTCCTTTTTGTCCTCAAGTACTTCTTTGGTGTGGCCTTAGCTCCTGGCTATTGTCATTAATAGTCCTACCATTTCCTTTTTGTCCTCAAGTACTTCTTTGGTGTGGCCTTAGCTCCTGGCTATTGTCATTAATAGTCCTACCATTTCCTTTTTGTCCTCAAGTACTTCTTTGGTGTGGCCTTAGCTCCTGGCTATTGTCATTAATAGTCCTACCATTTCCTTTTTGTCCTCAAGTACTTCTTTGGTGTGGCCTTAGCTCCTGGCTATTGTCATTAACAGTCCTACCATTTCCTTTTTGTCCTCAAGTACTTCTTTGGTGTGGCCTTAGCTCCTGGCTATTGTCATTAATAGTCCTACCATTTCCTTTTGTCCTCAAGTACTTCTTTGGTGTGGCCTTAGCTCCTGGCTATTGTCATTAATAGTCCTACCATTTCCTTTTTGTCCTCAAGTACTTCTTTGGTGTGGCCTTAGCTCCTGGCTATTGTCATTAATAGTCCTACCATTTCCTTTTTGTCCTCAAGTACTTCTTTGGTGTGGCCTTAGCTCCTGGCTATTGTCATTAATAGTCCTACCATTTCCTTTTTGTCCTCAAGTACTTCTTTGGTGTGGCCTTAGCTCCTGGCTATTGTCATTAATAGTCCTACCATTTCCTTTTTGTCCTCAAGTACTTCTTTGGTGTGGCCTTAGCTCCTGGCTATTGTCATTAATAGTCCTACCATTTCCTTTTTGTCCTCAAGTACTTCTTTGGTGTGGCCTTAGCTCCTGGCTATTGTCATTAATAGTCCTACCATTTCCTTTTTGTCCTCAAGTACTTCTTTGGTGTGGCCTTAGCTCCTGGCTATTGTCATTAATAGTCCTACCATTTCCTTTTTGTCCTCAAGTACTTCTTTGGTGTGGCCTTAGCTCCTGGCTATTGTCATTAATAGTCCTACCATTTCCTTTTTGTCCTCAAGTACTTCTTTGGTGTGGCCTTAGCTCCTGGCTATTGTCATTAATAGTCCTACCATTTCCTTTTTGTCCTCAAGTACTTCTTTGGTGTGGCCTTAGCTCCTGGCTATTGTCATTAATAGTCCTACCATTTCCTTTTTGTCCTCAAGTACTTCTTTGGTGTGGCCTTAGCTCCTGGCTATTGTCATTAATAGTCCTACCATTTCCTTTTTGTCCTCAAGTACTTCTTTGGTGTGGCCTTAGCTCCTGGCTATTGTCATTAATAGTCCTACCATTTCCTTTTTGTCCTCAAGTACTTCTTTGGTGTGGCCTTAGCTCCTGGCTATTGTCATTAATAGTCCTACCATTTCCTTTTTGTCCTCAAGTACTTCTTTGGTGTGGCCTTAGCTCCTGGCTATTGTCATTAATAGTCCTACCATTTCCTTTTTGTCCTCAAGTACTTCTTTGGTGTGGCCTTAGCTCCTGGCTATTGTCATTAATAGTCCTACCATTTCCTTTTTGTCCTCAAGTACTTCTTTGGTGTGGCCTTAGCTCCTGGCTATTGTCATTAATAGTCCTACCATTTCCTTTTTGTCCTCAAGTACTTCTTTGGTGTGGCCTTAGCTCCTGGCTATTGTCATTAATAGTCCTACCATTTCCTTTTTGTCCTCAAGTACTTCTTTGGTGTGGCCTTAGCTCCTGGCTATTGTCATTAATAGTCCTACCATTTCCTTTTTGTCCTCAAGTACTTCTTTGGTGTGGCCTTAGCTCCTGGCTATTGTCATTAATAGTCCTACCATTTCCTTTTTGTCCTCAAGTACTTCTTTGGTGTGGCCTTAGCTCCTGGCTATTGTCATTAATAGTCCTACCATTTCCTTTTTGTCCTCAAGTACTTCTTTGGTGTGGCCTTAGCTCCTGGCTATTGTCATTAACAGTCCTACCATTTCCTTTTTGTCCTCAAGTACTTCTTTGGTGTGGCCTTAGCTCCTGGCTATTGTCATTAATAGTCCTACCATTTCCTTTTTGTCCTCAAGTACTTCTTTGGTGTGGCCTTAGCTCCTGGCTATTGTCATTAATAGTCCTACCATTTCCTTTTTGTCCTCAAGTACTTCTTTGGTGTGGCCTTAGCTCCTGGCTATTGTCATTAATAGTCCTACCATTTCCTTTTTGTCCTCAAGTACTTCTTTGGTGTGGCCTTAGCTCCTGGCTATTGTCATTAATAGTCCTACCATTTCCTTTTTGTCCTCAAGTACTTCTTTGGTGTGGCCTTAGCTCCTGGCTATTGTCATTAATAGTCCTACCATTTCCTTTTTGTCCTCAAGTACTTCTTTGGTGTGGCCTTAGCTCCTGGCTATTGTCATTAACAGTCCTACCATTTCCTTTTTGTCCTCAAGTACTTCTTTGGTGTGGCCTTAGCTCCTGGCTATTGTCATTAATAGTCCTACCATTTCCTTTTTGTCCTCAAGTACTTCTTTGGTGTGGCCTTAGCTCCTGGCTATTGTCATTAATAGTCCTACCATTTCCTTTTTGTCCTCAAGTACTTCTTTGGTGTGGCCTTAGCTCCTGGCTATTGTCATTAATAGTCCTACCATTTCCTTTTTGTCCTCAAGTACTTCTTTGGTGTGGCCTTAGCTCCTGGCTATTGTCATTAATAGTCCTACCATTTCCTTTTTGTCCTCAAGTACTTCTTTGGTGTGGCCTTAGCTCCTGGCTATTGTCATTAATAGTCCTACCATTTCCTTTTTGTCCTCAAGTACTTCTTTGGTGTGGCCTTAGCTCCTGGCTATTGTCATTAATAGTCCTACCATTTCCTTTTTGTCCTCAAGTACTTCTTTGGTGTGGCCTTAGCTCCTGGCTATTGTCATTAATAGTCCTACCATTTCCTTTTTGTCCTCAAGTACTTCTTTGGTGTGGCCTTAGCTCCTGGCTATTGTCATTAATAGTCCTACCATTTCCTTTTTGTCCTCAAGTACTTCTTTGGTGTGGCCTTAGCTCCTGGCTATTGTCATTAATAGTCCTACCATTTCCTTTTTGTCCTCAAGTACTTCTTTGGTGTGGCCTTAGCTCCTGGCTGGCTATTGTCATTAATAGTCCTACCATTTCCTTTTTGTCCTCAAGTACTTCTTTGGTGTGGCCTTAGCTCCTGGCTATTGTCATTAATAGTCCTACCATTTCCTTTTTGTCCTCAAGTACTTCTTTGGTGTGGCCTTAGCTCCTGGCTATTGTCATTAATAGTCCTACCATTTCCTTTTTGTCCTCAAGTACTTCTTTGGTGTGGCCTTAGCTCCTGGCTATTGTCATTAATAGTCCTACCATTTCCTTTTTGTCCTCAAGTACTTCTTTGGTGTGGCCTTAGCTCCTGGCTATTGTCATTAATAGTCCTACCATTTCCTTTTTGTCCTCAAGTACTTCTTTGGTGTGGCCTTAGCTCCTGGCTATTGTCATTAATAGTCCTACCATTTCCTTTTTGTCCTCAAGTACTTCTTTGGTGTGGCCTTAGCTCCTGGCTATTGTCATTAATAGTCCTACCATTTCCTTTTTGTCCTCAAGTACTTCTTTGGTGTGGCCTTAGCTCCTGGCTATTGTCATTAATAGTCCTACCATTTCCTTTTTGTCCTCAAGTACTTCTTTGGTGTGGCCTTAGCTCCTGGCTATTGTCATTAATAGTCCTACCATTTCCTTTTTGTCCTCAAGTACTTCTTTGGTGTGGCCTTAGCTCCTGGCTATTGTCATTAATAGTCCTACCATTTCCTTTTTGTCCTCAAGTACTTCTTTGGTGTGGCCTTAGCTCCTGGCTATTGTCATTAATAGTCCTACCATTTCCTTTTTGTCCTCAAGTACTTCTTTGGTGTGGCCTTAGCTCCTGGCTATTGTCATTAATAGTCCTACCATTTCCTTTTTGTCCTCAAGTACTTCTTTGGTGTGGCCTTAGCTCCTGGCTATTGTCATTAATAGTCCTACCATTTCCTTTTTGTCCTCAAGTACTTCTTTGGTGTGGCCTTAGCTCCTGGCTATTGTCATTAATAGTCCTACCATTTCCTTTTTGTCCTCAAGTACTTCTTTGGTGTGGCCTTAGCTCCTGGCTATTGTCATTAATAGTCCTACCATTTCCTTTTTGTCCTCAAGTACTTCTTTGGTGTGGCCTTAGCTCCTGGCTATTGTCATTAATAGTCCTACCATTTCCTTTTTGTCCTCAAGTACTTCTTTGGTGTGGCCTTAGCTCCTGGCTATTGTCATTAATAGTCCTACCATTTCCTTTTTGTCCTCAAGTACTTCTTTGGTGTGGCCTTAGCTCCTGGCTATTGTCATTAATAGTCCTACCATTTCCTTTTTGTCCTCAAGTACTTCTTTGGTGTGGCCTTAGCTCCTGGCTATTGTCATTAATAGTCCTACCATTTCCTTTTTGTCCTCAAGTACTTCTTTGGTGTGGCCTTAGCTCCTGGCTATTGTCATTAATAGTCCTACCATTTCCTTTTTGTCCTCAAGTACTTCTTTGGTGTGGCCTTAGCTCCTGGCTATTGTCATTAATAGTCCTACCATTTCCTTTTTGTCCTCAAGTACTTCTTTGGTGTGGCCTTAGCTCCTGGCTATTGTCATTAATAGTCCTACCATTTCCTTTTTGTCCTCAAGTACTTCTTTGGTGTGGCCTTAGCTCCTGGCTATTGTCATTAATAGTCCTACCATTTCCTTTTTGTCCTCAAGTACTTCTTTGGTGTGGCCTTAGCTCCTGGCTATTGTCATTAATAGTCCTACCATTTCCTTTTTGTCCTCAAGTACTTCTTTGGTGTGGCCTTAGCTCCTGGCTATTGTCATTAATAGTCCTACCATTTCCTTTTTGTCCTCAAGTACTTCTTTGGTGTGGCCTTAGCTCCTGGCTATTGTCATTAATAGTCCTACCATTTCCTTTTTGTCCTCAAGTACTTCTTTGGTGTGGCCTTAGCTCCTGGCTATTGTCATTAATAGTCCTACCATTTCCTTTTTGTCCTCAAGTACTTCTTTGGTGTGGCCTTAGCTCCTGGCTATTGTCATTAATAGTCCTACCATTTCCTTTTTGTCCTCAAGTACTTCTTTGGTGTGGCCTTAGCTCCTGGCTATTGTCATTAATAGTCCTACCATTTCCTTTTTGTCCTCAAGTACTTCTTTGGTGTGGCCTTAGCTCCTGGCTATTGTCATTAATAGTCCTACCATTTCCTTTTTGTCCTCAAGTACTTCTTTGGTGTGGCCTTAGCTCCTGGCTATTGTCATTAATAGTCCTACCATTTCCTTTTTGTCCTCAAGTACTTCTTTGGTGTGGCCTTAGCTCCTGGCTATTGTCATTAATAGTCCTACCATTTCCTTTTTGTCCTCAAGTACTTCTTTGGTGTGGCCTTAGCTCCTGGCTATTGTCATTAATAGTCCTACCATTTCCTTTTTGTCCTCAAGTACTTCTTTGGTGTGGCCTTAGCTCCTGGCTATTGTCATTAATAGTCCTACCATTTCCTTTTTGTCCTCAAGTACTTCTTTGGTGTGGCCTTAGCTCCTGGCTATTGTCATTAATAGTCCTACCATTTCCTTTTTGTCCTCAAGTACTTCTTTGGTGTGGCCTTAGCTCCTGGCTATTGTCATTAATAGTCCTACCATTTCCTTTTTGTCCTCAAGTACTTCTTTGGTGTGGCCTTAGCTCCTGGCTATTGTCATTAATAGTCCTACCATTTCCTTTTTGTCCTCAAGTACTTCTTTGGTGTGGCCTTAGCTCCTGGCTATTGTCATTAATAGTCCTACCATTTCCTTTTTGTCCTCAAGTACTTCTTTGGTGTGGCCTTAGCTCCTGGCTATTGTCATTAATAGTCCTACCATTTCCTTTTTGTCCTCAAGTACTTCTTTGGTGTGGCCTTAGCTCCTGGCTATTGTCATTAATAGTCCTACCATTTCCTTTTTGTCCTCAAGTACTTCTTTGGTGTGGCCTTAGCTCCTGGCTATTGTCATTAATAGTCCTACCATTTCCTTTTTGTCCTCAAGTACTTCTTTGGTGTGGCCTTAGCTCCTGGCTATTGTCATTAATAGTCCTACCATTTCCTTTTTGTCCTCAAGTACTTCTTTGGTGTGGCCTTAGCTCCTGGCTATTGTCATTAATAGTCCTACCATTTCCTTTTTGTCCTCAAGTACTTCTTTGGTGTGGCCTTAGCTCCTGGCTATTGTCATTAATAGTCCTACCATTTCCTTTTTGTCCTCAAGTACTTCTTTGGTGTGGCCTTAGCTCCTGGCTATTGTCATTAATAGTCCTACCATTTCCTTTTTGTCCTCAAGTACTTCTTTGGTGTGGCCTTAGCTCCTGGCTATTGTCATTAATAGTCCTACCATTTCCTTTTTGTCCTCAAGTACTTCTTTGGTGTGGCCTTAGCTCCTGGCTATTGTCATTAATAGTCCTACCATTTCCTTTTTGTCCTCAAGTACTTCTTTGGTGTGGCCTTAGCTCCTGGCTATTGTCATTAATAGTCCTACCATTTCCTTTTTGTCCTCAAGTACTTCTTTGGTGTGGCCTTAGCTCCTGGCTATTGTCATTAATAGTCCTACCATTTCCTTTTTGTCCTCAAGTACTTCTTTGGTGTGGCCTTAGCTCCTGGCTATTGTCATTAATAGTCCTACCATTTCCTTTTTGTCCTCAAGTACTTCTTTGGTGTGGCCTTAGCTCCTGGCTATTGTCATTAATAGTCCTACCATTTCCTTTTTGTCCTCAAGTACTTCTTTGGTGTGGCCTTAGCTCCTGGCTATTGTCATTAATAGTCCTACCATTTCCTTTTTGTCCTCAAGTACTTCTTTGGTGTGGCCTTAGCTCCTGGCTATTGTCATTAATAGTCCTACCATTTCCTTTTTGTCCTCAAGTACTTCTTTGGTGTGGCCTTAGCTCCTGGCTATTGTCATTAACAGTCCTACCATTTCCTTTTTGTCCTCAAGTACTTCTTTGGTGTGGCCTTAGCTCCTGGCTATTGTCATTAATAGTCCTACCATTTCCTTTTTGTCCTCAAGTACTTCTTTGGTGTGGCCTTAGCTCCTGGCTATTGTCATTAATAGTCCTACCATTTCCTTTTTGTCCTCAAGTACTTCTTTGGTGTGGCCTTAGCTCCTGGCTATTGTCATTAATAGTCCTACCATTTCCTTTTTGTCCTCAAGTACTTCTTTGGTGTGGCCTTAGCTCCTGGCTATTGTCATTAACAGTCCTACCATTTCCTTTTTGTCCTCAAGTACTTCTTTGGTGTGGCCTTAGCTCCTGGCTATTGTCATTAATAGTCCTACCATTTCCTTTTTGTCCTCAAGTACTTCTTTGGTGTGGCCTTAGCTCCTGGCTATTGTCATTAATAGTCCTACCATTTCCTTTTTGTCCTCAAGTACTTCTTTGGTGTGGCCTTAGCTCCTGGCTATTGTCATTAATAGTCCTACCATTTCCTTTTTGTCCTCAAGTACTTCTTTGGTGTGGCCTTAGCTCCTGGCTATTGTCATTAATAGTCCTACCATTTCCTTTTTGTCCTCAAGTACTTCTTTGGTGTGGCCTTAGCTCCTGGCTATTGTCATTAATAGTTCTACCATTTCCTTTTTGTCCTCAAGTACTTCTTTGGTGTGGCCTTAACTCCTGGCTATTGTCATTAATAATCTTACCATTTCCTTTTTGCACTCAAGTACTTCTGTGGTATGGCCGTAGCTCCTGGCTATTGTCATTAATAGTCCTACCATTTCCTTTTTGTCCTCAAGTACTTCTTTGGTGTGGCCTTAGCTCCTGGCTATTGTCATTAATAGTCCTACCATTTCCTTTTTGTCCTCAAGTACTTCTTTGGTGTGGCCTTAGCTCCTGGCTATTGTCATTAATAGTCCTACCATTTCCTTTTTGTCCTCAAGTACTTCTTTGGTGTGGCCTTAGCTCCTGGCTATTGTCATTAATAGTCCTACCATTTCCTTTTTGTCCTCAAGTACTTCTTTGGTGTGGCCTTAGCTCCTGGCTATTGTCATTAATAGTCCTACCATTTCCTTTTTGTCCTCAAGTACTTCTTTGGTGTGGCCTTAGCTCCTGGCTATTGTCATTAATAGTCCTACCATTTCCTTTTTGTCCTCAAGTACTTCTTTGGTGTGGCCTTAGCTCCTGGCTATTGTCATTAATAGTCCTACCATTTCCTTTTTGTCCTCAAGTACTTCTTTGGTGTGGCCTTAGCTCCTGGCTATTGTCATTAACAGTCCTACCATTTCCTTTTTGTCCTCAAGTACTTCTTTGGTGTGGCCTTAGCTCCTGGCTATTGTCATTAATAGTCCTACCATTTCCTTTTTGTCCTCAAGTACTTCTTTGGTGTGGCCTTAGCTCCTGGCTATTGTCATTAATAGTCCTACCATTTCCTTTTTGTCCTCAAGTACTTCTTTGGTGTGGCCTTAGCTCCTGGCTATTGTCATTAATAGTCCTACCATTTCCTTTTTGTCCTCAAGTACTTCTTTGGTGTGGCCTTAGCTCCTGGCTATTGTCATTAACAGTCCTACCATTTCCTTTTTGTCCTCAAGTACTTCTTTGGTGTGGCCTTAGCTCCTGGCTATTGTCATTAATAGTCCTACCATTTCCTTTTTGTCCTCAAGTACTTCTTTGGTGTGGCCTTAGCTCCTGGCTATTGTCATTAATAGTCCTACCATTTCCTTTTTGTCCTCAAGTACTTCTTTGGTGTGGCCTTAGCTCCTGGCTATTGTCATTAATAGTCCTACCATTTCCTTTTTGTCCTCAAGTACTTCTTTGGTGTGGCCTTAGCTCCTGGCTATTGTCATTAATAGTCCTACCATTTCCTTTTTGTCCTCAAGTACTTCTTTGGTGTGGCCTTAGCTCCTGGCTATTGTCATTAATAGTCCTACCATTTCCTTTTTGTCCTCAAGTACTTCTTTGGTGTGGCCTTAGCTCCTGGCTATTGTCATTAATAGTCCTACCATTTCCTTTTTTCCTCAAGTACGTCTTTGGTGTGGCCTTAACTCCTGGCTATTGTCATTAATAGTCCTACCATTTCCTTTTTGTCCTCAAGTACTTCTTTGGTGTGGCCTTAGCTCCTGGCTATTGTCATTAACAGTCCTACCATTTCCTTTTTGTCCTCAAGTACTTCTTTGGTGTGGCCTTAGCTCCTGGCTATTGTCATTAATAGTCCTACCATTTCCTTTTTGTCCTCAAGTACTTCTTTGGTGTGGCCTTAGCTCCTTTATAAATCTTCCTCACCATCTCTACCCATCTCTGTGAAAATTGTCTTCTCTCCATCAATTGCAACAAATACTGCCAGTCCACCATAGCTCTCAACTGTACCAAATTCCTCGGTATTTCCTGGTTTGGGGCTGAAAATACCAGGGTGCCACAAATTCCCAATTGGCCCCTTTAATTCCCAATTTCAGATGTAAACTCACCTATTTTGCACTTACCATGGATACAGAAGAGATTTGCAAATATTCATCATAGAAACAAGTATAACTTTACATATCCCCACAGAGTCCTGTCACATTCATATCAGCTGTGTTCTCACTAAGGGCAGGGTGAACTATGAAGATGTCTATTTGCCTGAGAAATGCACTCTTAGTCTTTTGGTTTTAGCTACCTTGCTTGACTTGATTACTGGACAAGTGCAATTTTGTCTGTCTACATCTGTCACTGACCATTGCCTAGCTAGCACTCATGCTTGGTGATTACTTCCACCGTAAAGTGCAACATTGTCATGAAATTTGGTCTAAATGATCAGATGAAATAGTGGCAGAGGAGCCCAATGTAACTATTTATTTGCTATTTTAAATTTGTGACCCTGTCTAATAAAGCTGCGTGTTCGCAAAACACAATACTTTTCTTTTTTCAGTGACAACCTGCTACTTTAAAAATCTGCGGAAGAATAGCCACCAGACAAAATACTTAAGTCAGAATGTTCTGTTGTTAAAAAAAAAAAAAAAGATAAAGGTTTATGGTTGCATGCGATTATTCATGCTTTTCTTCCAAGTTACTACTGTGTTGAGAAATAACCGGTCTGATAGTGACCAAGAATAGCTTTCATTTTGGTGGGCTTTGGTTAGTTTCTTAATGCTGTGCTTCCATAGTTTAATGTTTAGCGAATACGTAGCATAAGTGCTCTCTGATTCTGACTATCATAGTCTGTGTTTCCTTCTAACATTTTGTAAATAGCACAGCAGTACTTGAATGCCACTTTGGAGAGATGACCATGCTGGTGGTGAGAAATTAGTTGCTAATGTGGCAGAAACAAAGTGGCACTGTGTGTGAGGACTAGGGAGCATGCCTCTCAAGTGTCCAGATTTTTGCCTCATATTTTTGGCCTATTCCTCATAAAATTTGTGGTTTTCTGGAAAATCACTGGCATGGTCTAAGGTTTGAGCAAAGTCACCAAATAATGACATATGTTTGAGTTTCCGACAGTCCCACCCAGCATCTTTCAGTGGCAGTGCTCCATACTGTAAGTAAATCATTAGGATAAGCAATATCCCCTTATTGCAATCTAATTCAGCTTTCAGGAAGCTGAAAACCCTTCTACACTCCAGCTTCTGCATTGAAAAGTTGCACTACAGAGTAGCATATCTACATGTTGATGTTGTGAAATGAAGGATACTTGCCACACGAACACGCGTGGGACATTTACTAATTGGTGCTCCTGTTTTCCATGTGTTTGAACGTGGTGCAAAGGCAAAGATAAACTAAAACAGATACCTACCCCCAGAAACTGTAGTTGTTTTGAAAAAATATACCTATCTTATAGACTCTGGTGCTCCCTTAGGGTACAATTGGAAAAAGGAGATATGAAAAAACTACTTTGTCCTGGAAATTCACAATATTACATATCTCATCTACAGGATTATCCAAACTTCAGACTCATATTTTTATAACACTCTTTTCCCTTGTCAAACTTTATATCACCCCTAACTGGAAGGATAGATGTCTACTCACTTGGGATGGATTTAAACAACTTGCTACCAAACACTTACTTGCCCACAAATACCTGAAATACACCCAAAGACTTAGTACACACTTTACTGAATATTGGGATACTTTATTTGATATCCTTCTAGCTTAATCTCTGTTAACTTATCTATTTTGTTGGACATAAGGCGTATTTGTAGTTATTTGTTATATATATACATATATATTACTTTCATTGTTTTGGAGGTGCATTGTCTATTACCATTTTGTATTGCATTATTAAAAATTGTTAATAAAAAGATATATATATAAAAAAAAAAAAAAAATTAAACATATCTAACTGAAGAAGCTGTTGAGAGATTTATTGAGATAAGATCCTGATCAAAATTATTGACTGAAGGTATTGAAATAAACCAGCTAATTTTTGCAGAACGGAGGTTAATCAACACAAAAACACTAAGCAGAAAACCACGAACACTGAGAAAGAATCGCACTGTGGGGTAATCATAAACTACTCGTTGGAGTATAGTAAAACTGGAATCTTTTATTGTTCAAAACCCCCTCTTATGAATAGTTTTAAGGTTTACTGTTACCTCACAGCGCGATTCTTTCTTAAGAACTTTTTGAACAGTAAAGGATAGAGAATGCATCCGTGTTGTGGCATAAAACATTGTTTTATTAAATGTAACACCTCACAAATATAACTAATGCTGCATATTGGGTTCTTTGAGTCTGTTAATCTGAAACATTCTTCACAAAACAGATGAGGCTCACCATGGCAGATATAGTAAAAAAATTTAATCACTGCAGTGCAAAGTAAGCACTTTCACGTCTTTCCAACATCAGACTTTAAAGTTGGTTTAAAGTCTGATGTTGGAAAGACGTGAAAGCGCTTACTTTGTACTGCAGTGATTAAATCATTTTACTATATCTGCTGTGGTGAGCCTCATCTGTTTTGTGAAGAATATTACATGTGGTTCTGAGGAGGCTCTTTATCCAGTATTGTTTTGTTGTTTTCTCTATAATCTGAAACATTGTTGCGTCTTTCTTTTAGGGGTCGCCACAGTGGAACTCCGGTCCGCTAATGATTGGTAGTTGATTTTTATGTGCCGAGTTACCAGCCCTGATGCACAACCTTCAACGAAGGTACGCCCATTCACGCATGACTCCACACAGAAGATGCTCTAGCTGAGAATCGAACAGGACAGCATCTTACTGTGAGGCAACAATGCTACCACAGCACCACCACCGCGGGACAAATTAATGCTGAATAATACATTGGTGATCAGAAATATTACAGACACTGTTTAATGGCAGGATATTTAAAATAAAGAAATGTGTAACTAAACAAGACCAAATCATATAGAAAATAACTTATTATTCAGAACTGGAATAGATTTTGTAGATAGTAACTTCAGAAAACATTTCTGCCTGCACTCTGTAGACATAAAACAAAAAAAGTGAGTCAAATTTAGCATAAGTGTCTTAGTATACTTATGCTAGAAGCTGTGTAATCATAAAACCTTCGATAGCAGACTGGAACATTGGTCCTAATCTATAATTTCTGGAATGAAATTATGTTTACCTTTCTGTACTTTGCTTGGTAGTTTTAATTAGCTTACGTTTGCTGCCTTTCCAGAAATCTCACATTCTTTGCTGGTTTCAGTGCAGGCAATAGCAGTATAAAGTATGACTGACTGATCACATTTTGTCAGATTTTTTGTAAGCTTTTCTGTTAGCTGGATATATCTTCCTAATTGGTGAAGACTGTGACATAGAGTCATGTGATCCAAGTGCACATACCTACACAGTACAAAATGCAGTGAAGTTAATCTTTTGAGTTGATTCCGCCCTGTTCTAGAAACAGTTTTGAAGATGTTCCCTTTATGGTTGATTTGGAAGTACACAAATGAAATATTCAATGTCAAAGAAGGATAGCAATCTTAAAGCACCTGCATATAGTGCTGATATTTTGTATCATTAGGTTCCATTCCAGAAGTTTCCATGGAGTTATGGGGGGGGGTTCTCTTTACAGAGAAAGTCAGGGAAGAGAATTTGATAGCAGTAAGGAAGTAAGTGAAGATGGGAGAGTAAGGAGATATAACTGATGAAAAGGTATTTGTTCACATTTAGGGATATAGTTTTATCATGGTTTTGAGGAAGAATAAAGCCAGATCTTAGCTAGGAAGTCTTTCAGAGTAGTTGTGAAAGATGGGAGGGAGGGTATAGACCTGATGGATACAGGTAAGGAGTTCCAGGCCTTAGTAACCTTGTACGAGTACAGACAATGCCAAGCAGATTTCTTAAGTTTGTAGACAGAGAGGAGTTTTTGGTCACTGGATCACAGTGGCCAACTGGCAACATAGTTGTGTAGAATGTGCTTTAGTTTTATACAAGTTCAAAGTTTCATACAAGTTCAAATCTTAATATAGATAAAACAGTATTGCTATATGGTTATATTAGTGTAGCAGTAGCACTTAATTTTATTTTTATATAAGAAAATTACATTTTAGTTTTATACAAGTTCAAATGTTAGCATAAATAAAATGCTATTATTCTGGTTATATTTGTGTTAAATAGTTTGTATGTCTTTCAACTTGCACCTATTATTCATGGGCCTCTGTCCAGATTTTTGATGTTTCCAGGTTGAGAGGAATGGTGTGTGTGTGTGTGTGTGTGTGTGTGTGTGTGTGTGTGTGTGTGTGTGTGTGTGTGTGTATAAAATGCCCCCATTAGGTATAACTGGTGGTTAGAGTAACTCAGACTCAAACCCTGTACTTTAGGTACAAGAAGTAAGAGCCTAAATTCTGTACCTATACCACCACTTGTGATTCAAAGAGTTAAGCCCATAGTTCTCAACTGTCCAAAGTTTCATAGAATGTCTGGAATGTTTGGCTTTTGGTCTGTTCCTCTTAAAATATGTGGTTTTCTGGCAAACCAGTGAGAACTGAATTTACTAAATAATGATAACCATCTAATTTCAGTCTTCCTATCTTTCAGGAAAGGCATGGCAACACAAAACATTTTATTCTAGCAACTTTCTAAGATTATACAAGCAATGTTTAAAATGTGTCCTTGGTTTTGGGCCTTTGCCCCCCAATAAATTTTGGCTTTTCGAGATTTCTTGTGCTGCATAGTTCTTCAGGGGGAGAGAAGTTTGGTGCTGCTTATGTCAAGTCTGTTTTTATTGTTAGTAGCACAACAGGCAGTATAATTGCTTTTGATGCAAAAGGCTGTGGGTTCTACTCCCACTGTAGGTAGATGGATTGCTGATATTGTACTGTGTTGTACTTTTAAAGGGGGTGGGTGCTGCAGTCCTATGAATGTCCTCTTTGGCAGTGATACCTAGTAACTATGAACCTGTTATCAGTTTGCCATCAATTCCCTATTGCAATATTACTAATTCAGCATTTTTTTAATGTAACATAGGCAATTTAGTCTTCAAGGGCAACAGGCACTTTATTTGTAAATGATCATTTCTAAAAAAAACAGCTAAAGGCAATGTTAGTTCAAGGAGCCTAAATGTAAGTGTATCAAAGGTAATGTTTTGTATGGATAGTTCTGCAACAGATTACTTAGATATTTTCCATATAAAATATTGTTTCATAATGATGATCTTTGCAGAAATTATATTGATTGTATTCCTAGTGTTAGCTAAATCCATACATTATTACAGTTATTTGAATTGAATTAATTACTACACTTCTCTCCTTTGAAAGAACTGATTGCATTTGCCAAAAAATGCTCACTCTCTAAATCTAGCTATCAGCTGATTTCCTCTCTTAAATCCTGCTCATTTATTTTCTGACTGTAGAAGGCTGAAACAGTTAATTTTATTTTATAAAAGAAAATTGCATTTTAGTTTTGCAGTTTGCACAAGTTCAAAGTTTGATACAAGTTCAAATATTAATTTAAATAAAGCACTTGTTTATTTTGTAATATTTTGTCTGTTCTTCAATTTGCATTTAAAAGTTGGTATCCTACAATTCCACCAGAGTGGGTAGAGTTACATAATTATGTATGCAAATTTTATGTTAATCAGTGTACAGATTTGTACCTATTTTTCATGTGCCTTTATCCAGATTTGTTATGATTTCAGGTTGAGAGGTATGCAGTCCAGTCAATCAGAAGCTTTCTCTGCATCAAGTGATAACAGGGCTAAATCCTTACCCTGCTTCTGTACATCTTGTATTAATAACAATGTTCTGATTAAATTGTCTATTGCTCTTCTGAACAAATCCTGTTTGATTCCCGTGAACCATGTTTGGCAGAATTGTCCCCATTCCGTCAGCCTGCATTATCATAAAACCTTCATAATCATGAATTATGATTAGAATCAACATAAAAAAACTAATCAATAATGGGCATATGATGTATATCCACGAAATGCATCTCTAACTTCACAAGAGTAACCCTTGCCACCACGTATCTCTTACCCTCCCTGCACCACCTATCTCTTACCCTCCCTTCTATACGCTTCACCTATCCTAACCTATCTTCACTCTTCCCTTAAAGCAAAACTTTAAAGTAGCTAAAGTTGTCACAGGGCAGGCCCACTACTCTCAGCATAACTCTCCTCTCAAGTCCCTAAATTAGCTCTAACTACTCCACCTTCTCACATTTAATCAGTTAACATCAGCTCACAAAATACTGTACAACTCCTCATTTTTGCAAACTACATCACTGTTTCAACACTATATTCCATCGCATGACCTATACTCCTCTCACAACTATCTACTATCTATTTACAAACATCAAAGCTCTAACGGGATTAGTCTGTGCTTTCACTGTGTTGCCAAATCATGGAATAGCATTCCAGAAGCAATCAGACGTATACCCCACTACTATTCCTTCAAGTCCATGCTGAAAGAACATCTGCCCAGTAACTGGATCTGCCCCTGCCCCTTGCTCCTTGCCATCTTCGTACTCGTTTCTATTCATTCCTTCCCCACTCCTAGTCGACTTTCCTGATACATCCTACTTCCCTTCTTGCATTGCTTACTTTCTAGCCCCACCTCTCTTTAATTTCTTAACCTTCTAATGTCCTTTCTTTATATTTTTATAGTAACCTTTATCTATCCTGGAATTTATAACTGAAATTTACTGCCTAGTTGTCCTGCCAGATAGAGTATATGGCTTTTACAAGCTATTACTTATTCTGTTATATATTGTTCATGCATCATTATGTGACATGCATATTAGGAACTCTCTTCCATCTTGTATATAATGTCTGGTCAACGTTATTCTTCCATCTTGTATATAATGTCTGGTCAACGTTATTCTTCCATCTTGTATATAATGTCTGGTCAACGTTATTCTTCCATCTTGTATATAATGTCTGGTCAACGTTATTCTTCCATCTTGTATATAATGTCTGGTCAACATTATTCTTCCATCTTGTATATAATGTCTGGTCAACATTATTCTTCCATCTTGTATATAATGTCTGGTCAACATTATTCTTCCATCTTGTATATAATGTCTGGTCAGCATTATTGCTTCCCTTATAGTTTGCTTATTTTCTTTTCTTGTATTCACAATTTGTACTACATTGTTATTATCTTAATATTTGTAAGCATTGTTCAATTTTTTTTTTATTCTGTTTAATTTGTACTGTAGAACTTTTCTATCTGAGCTTTTGCTGAAAATGGGCTCATACCCAATTGGACTTTCCCGATAAACAAATGTCAAATAAATAAGTAAATAAGAATTGGTCTATAAGATGCCAGAAACCTTACATCTCTCCCTTCATTCACCTTTACTGGGATTACTTGGCAGGCATGTTCTGCCTCAAAAAATCGATTAAACATTTGCACTCATCTCCAAATCCCTTTTCCTTCAGCAGTTCTTGTCTGTTTCCTCCTATTATCCTTTCCCCTCACACTCTCCCTATGTCTCCCCTGTCCCCCATCTTCTCTCCCTCCATGAAACTCCTAGTAAACATTCTAACCCTAACTCCACTTTCCTCATCTCTCTTTCCCCGTCCCCCGGTTCATGTATTCCTCTTCCCACTTAGATACACTAACAGTGCTACTGCTGCTAAGAATTGAAAACCAGGCAGAATAAGTGAAATAAAAAGTAGGGAACCCAAACAGTGGCCCATGCAAAATGAACAAAACCTATAATTGACACAGATAAGATGTACTTGCCATAGTAATTCAGCTCTTTCCAGATTCGATCTCTAAGATGACATTCCGATATAGAATGTCGTCTTAGAGATCAAATTTATGAGCACATGTATAGTACAAACAAACAAAAAATGGATAGTGCATTAGCTAAACATACTTGCATGTACCCCAACATACTTTTAAATTCTTTGTCATGGACCAGATAGAGCATAATCCTAGGGGGGTACCCCTCTCATTACATCTCGAAAGAGCTAAATTACTATGGCAAGTACATCTTAATGCTTATAATCCACCAGGTTTGAATGACATGTTCTATTATGTGCTTACTAAAGCTGAAGAATTTATTAAGATGAAAATTTGATATAGTAATATTATATTTAATATTTATTTTTTAATTTCAAATCAACAATAATAATATATGATAACAGAAAATAATAATGAAAAATATAAATATTGTGTAGGGTAGGTTGTATAGGAATGTTTATAATATGATGCATTTTTAATGGACACAATTATTGTTTTTTTATTTATTTTTTATCATATATTTGATTATTATTTATTATTCTATTCAACGTTTTAAGGTGTAATATGCTTTTGGTAAGCTAGTAATCATAGTATAATATTTTAGCTTTACATTATATTTATTCAGAGTATTTAATTGCATGATAAGCCTTAATGATATAAGCATGTATTATTGACCTGTAATGGAGGGATTTTTGTGAATGAACATGTGACTGGTTTCATGGGATAAAAGGAAATTACCTAGTCAATGGATGTATCTCATGATGAAATCTGCCTTTCTCTCTGCTGCATTCCCCTCTTTTTTCCTCTTCTTTCTATAGCTGCAAAAATTCAGTTTTTCATTTATTTCCCTTCTCTGTCCTCCAGTCCAACTTCCTCTCTTGTACTTCTGTGTCCTCATCAATTGCATGCAGTTCCTCTACTGTTCCTGTCTTATATTCTTCCAGCCCTGTTTGAACAATATCCACTAATTATTTTCTGTGTTTTCCATCTTCTAATATATATGTTGGTTTTCTTCAGTGGTTCTGTAATTGAGAATCAGCTCCCCATTCTAATTGTAATTCAATCATTATATGATCTGAAAATACAATAGACAGTATACAAACCCTTCTAACCAACTCTGTATGCTCCTTCATTATGTAACTTCTGTCTACCTTCGACCAGCTACTATGCCTCATTGAAAAATTTGTATAATCTGCCCTACGTATCTGCCCTTGTCCTCCTTCTGTGGTATCTACCTATCCTTCCAATTTAAGAAATGCATTCATAAATCTCCCCTCTTTCATTAGCCTTTTGGCCCTTGGGAGAGAGTTCATTTCCACTTTCATCCCAGATACATCTGAGTTTCCTAAACATATAACACCCCCCCCCCAAAAAAAAAAACTCACTCTCTCTCCTAAAATACCTCTCATTTCTATTACCCATGCTTTGGGGGGACATAAATTACTACAAATATAATTGTGTACCTGTATCCTTCTTAACTGCCCCAACATCCAGTCCCTCTTATACCTACTGCCTAACCCATTCATATTCCATACTTAATATTTATATACAGTCTCTAATCACTCATCACACTCTTACCTTGCCTTATTTCTTCTTAACTCACCTATATACTCTGCCTTCTCCTGTTTCTTAACCCTTCTTTTATTTTCTATTGCATTCATTCTTTCCCAACACCCTTCTTGCTATGAATTTTAACATCTCTTTTTTACCCAACCCCCAACAACTATATATATGCACACACACACACACACACACACACACACACACACACATATATATATATATATATATATATATATATATATATATATAGATAGATAGATATATAGATATATATATATATTAATATGTGTATGTATTTACATTTACTACTTCCTTATTCGGAGTTTCAATCATTCTGAATGATTGATTCGTCCTGCATTGGAGATGTTGATTCGTGCTACATCTGAGATGTTGACTCATCCTGTGTCTGAGATGTTGATTCATCCTGTGTCTGAGATGTTGATTTGTCCTGATTCATCCTGTGTCTAAGATGTTGATTTGTCCTGATTCATCCTGTGTCTGAGATGTTGATTCATCCTGTGTCTGAGATGTTGATTCATCCTGTGTCTGAGATGTTGATTTGTCCTGATTCATCCTGTGTCTGAGATGTTGATTTGTCCTGATTCATCCTGTGTCTGAGATGTTGATTCATCCTGTGTCTGAGATGTTGATTTGTCCTGATTCATCCTGTGTCTGAGATGTTGATTTGTCCTGATTCATCCTGTGTCTGAGATGTTGATTCATCCTGTGTCTGAGATGTTGATTTGTCCTGATTCATCCTGTGTCTGAGATGTTGATTTGTCCTGATTCATCCTGTGTCTGAGATGTTGATTCATCCTGTGTCTGAGATGTCGATTTGTCCTGATTCATCCTGTGTCTGAGATGTTGATTCATCCTGTGTCTGAGATGTTGATTCATCCTGTGTCTGAGATGTTGATTTGTCCTGCGTCTGAGCTGTTGGTGTTTTCATTACTGTAACAGCACGATTTGATTACCAACTCATCTGCATGCTCCAGTTTCTCATCACACTTCCAGCCCTTCTTTATTCTTTATCCTTCCCTTTGCATTCATCCCATACTTTAATCTTTCCCTATTTCCTTTATTCCACCCGCAAGTAACTAGTTTATAACCTCAGTCTCCCTTAACATGTTTTGTACATGTTATCAACTTTCTCCTTCTGTTACATTCTAGTTATAACCCTAAACCCTGTTAACCTTCCCTTCAGGCTTTCTCCACTTTAAGTATATTAAACCAAATGTTACTTAAAAATAGTTTTATGTAGTTTACAGTACATCCTTCTTCAGGGTTCCCAACTATTGCTATATCTTAATCTTAAATCTCCTCCATCATCTGTCCCATCCCTAAGTACTTTTATCCTCTTCCCTCAAACTTTTCATCTTACTCCTTAATAAATGTTACTTTCCTCCTCCAATGTTTGTTTCTGGATACCTCGCTGGCACACTGGAATTACTTCCTGTCGTACCTTGTCCCATGTCTCCTAACCTGTTTGTCCCATGTCTCCTAACCCGTTCTGTACACCTGCATTGCATGACTCTCCATGCCTTTCCACTGTTTTTATGACACACATCTCATTCGTTCCCACACTAATGCATTGCAGCTCCTACACTTATCCTTCCCATTGGTTCTTCATCCTATCTAACTTTCTTAACTAAATTACCCAATGCTTCTTTCAACACCATTTCTTCCCCGTCCACCTACTAATCTAACTGTCAGTTATTATCATCCACACTTCCCTGGCAACACATTCTACCCTTCATGCGTTACTATTCTGCCCACCTTACTGAAGTCACAACAGATTGTTCTAACACTCACTTCATTCTTCTTTTTAACTCCCCCAATTAATCTGTCACGTTTCCATTGACCAGTTATTTACCATTCTTCCCTCTTATTCATTCCTTTAAACATCATTTCAAACATGAGGTAATTAACCAATAAAAAACGGCAAACAAGTGACACAAATCCCTATTTGGTAACTTTCTATAGAATTTGGATATTATAAGTTCTCAAAACCAGTAAACATCTCTGTTGATTAACTGCCGAATGTTGCTTCAGGTTCATTACCTTCCCACCCCAATGAGCTTAACATTGTGGAAGCATTTGTCTTCCAAGCAAAAACACATAGCACATTCTTTTTTATTACTTTTGAACCCTTGATGTCAGCTTTAAATTAAATTAATGCATTAAAATTAGCAATTCCTTTCCATATAAGAAAGACTTTATTCCACTTTTTTCAAACTGAAAAGCAGTTTCTTGCTTCCATGCTAGGCAGCATTACATGGTACCTGTTTCAATCACAATTAGTCTACACCTTGTCCACTGTGCAGATGTCCCTTTGTTATTTTTGACCATCACTTCCCACAATTGTCATTCAGTTTCCAACATCGCAGTCTTAAGCATGCTGTCTTCTTCTTGATTCCTGTATTATTTGCACTCTCTCCTTCAGTTTCTGCTGCTGTTTGAAGAAAGTACAATATCCCACCACCTTCCTTCTTAGTTCTACTTCCTCTCCATCTTCAGGCTGTTGTCCCACATCCCTTTACTCGTCTGCTGACATCTTATCCCATCTGTTATTTGTTAGTTGTCTTATATATTCCATTGGTTCAGTGAGAATTATACATGTCCTGGCTGTATCTTGCACAAATATCTTGAAGTTAGCCGAGTATGTCATTTTCAAGTGAAGCCCCTTCTCCTTACTCACCTTAATGTCAGTAAAAATGCATTCATCTTCTGTCTTGTCTCATAGAAGAAGTCCATATCCACAAACACATAGACCTCTCCAATTATCTTCACTGCCATAAGTCTCACTAGTCTCAAATGCAAAGAAAAGGAAGGAATTGTTATGGAATGATCAGTAATGATATAGGAAACCTCCAAACACTAGATCCAGCTCAGTTTGGTTTTGTCAGGAGCAGGTCATGCCTATTCAACCTGGTGGACCTTTTTGAGAAGGACACCAATGGATTAGGGCAAATGTTTCGCACTGCCTACATTGACCTGGCCTAGGCATTTGACACAATATCCCACTCAGGCATTGTTAACAAACTCAAAAGGTTAGGTATAAACCCTTATGCATCCCAGTGGATAGCCACCTGGCTCACAGACAGGACCCAGAAAGTTCAAATTGGGTGAGTCCATCTATACAAATAGGCTAGTCATATGTAGAGACCCTCTGGGATCAGTCCTGGGACCATTCCTTTCTGGCATTTACTTTTCTGATGTCAAGGCCAATGTTAAGGGCCTCTGGCTGACTACATTTGCAGATGACTGCAAATTAGGAGCAGTCATTGAATCCCATCACTGACACTAATGTTTACCATTTAGGGATGATATAGACAAAAAACTTGTGTCAGAGCCATGAAATAAAACTAAATGCCAAGAAATACATAATAGTATCCTTTGGTGAGTCATCCACCCTTGGTAACTATCATATTGACAACACACCCCTAAAAGTCAATCCAGTAGTCAGGGACTTGCAAAAACACATACAAAGTAATACAGCCATAATATGTCTGCAGAAATGAGATGCATGGCTAGACTTAAAAAGACCCTTGTGGTTGTTAGCCTTACCACTCTCACCACTTATCACCCATGACCCTCTCAAAACGGGGGGTGGGGGTGATGTAATGGTTCAGGTCTTTACCTCATATATACAAAGTACAAGATTTGATTCTGAACTCTGTTTACTGACTATTATTGACTAGGCTTGAAACAGTCTGCAGACTGATAGCCTAGTATTTACCCATGAACCTGTGAAGACAGCTTCCCATTGTGCATACATGTGAAATCTGACAAAAAAACAGTTGTTTTTTTTTTTTTCTCTTTCAACTCCTGGGTAGCACACTGTCCTGTGTGCTCTGTATGCAAGCATATCTGATATAGGAATACCAATCCATGACTCCAGCAAGTTAGCTACTGCAGCCAGCCAGTCACTCTCTTATACCTCTCCAGGATGACAGACAGATTTAGAGTTTTGCATTGGGCATCATGCTCAACATCTACTGTCCTTGCCATTAAACAGTCCAGTCTTTCTTTGAACTTTTCACCTCTCGCCCCTAGCTCCTCTTTTTCTAACATTAGTTCTTGTAGCACTAATGAATGTTGTTTGAGCCCATTTAAAACCTCACCCAGTTTTTTCTTAAATTGACCATTAATCTTTTTTTTAGTTCTTTTATCTCTTGCAAAATTGTCTCAAATGTCACACACTCACAACACATGTTCTCATTACTAGCCATTTCAGCAGGTTTAGTTGATTTCACTTCTTTCTGCCCCTTTGAGTTTTGAACTCTATGATTCATCCACTTGTATTGAAATGTATTTTTCCTGTTTAAACAGCTATTCAACTTCACGGAAGGATCTTTTACCTTTTCAACCTATCCAGACTGGACTGTTTATTGGTAAGGATAGTAGATGCTGAAAATTGTGCCCAGTGGAAAAATCTAACATTGTCTGGCACTCACACATTCAAAACAAACTCACAGAATTAGGCATACTGTCCTATGTTACACAATGAATTGCTAGCTTCCACTTAGATTGGACCCAGGAAGTTAAAGTAGGGGAGTCCACCTCCACAAAGATGTTGTTCACTAGTGGAGTCCCTTGGGGCTTACTGCTGGGTCCACTCCCTTTTGGCATCTACTTTTTAGACGTCATAGTCAATATCAAGGGCCTCTGGCTCACCAAGTCTAAAGATGATTGCAAAGTGGGAGCAGTAACAGAATCCCACCAAGACACAAATATCCTCCAGGATGGGCTAATACAGACAATAGTTACAGCCATGCACATGGTTTAAAGCTCAATACCAAGAATGTATAATAATGGATTTTGGAAAGTCAGCTACCCTAGGAAAGTACATCATTGATAACACACCCTAAGAGTAGGTGCAGTAGTCAGGGATTTGGGGATGTACGTAAATGGTAACCTGCCGTTCGATCAACATGTGTCTAATTTAGTAAGGAAATCATTTTGTGTTGTTGAACTTATAAACAAGAATATGGCATCTAGGTCCAGGGAAGTAATCATTGCACTGTATTCAGCCCTTATAAGACCCATCACTGAGTACAATGCCCCCGTCAGTATGTACTTGACCAGGCACATGCAATAATTGGAACGTCTACAGCCCCTTATCATCTTCATTAGTCAGTCCCCTCCTATGATGCCATCTTTAAACTATCTCTAAACTTTCTAATTCACATTCAGCTTCCATCCTGGAGCTGCTTTATCTTCCCTACCCTTCTGTTCATTGTGCATGCACAGCAAGTAAGCAGAGCAGTGGCACATGTATACTAGAGCTGATATGCTTTACTATCTTCTTACTATTACTGTGAACTGCTGATTTATTTGGTAATTTCTGTTAACTGCTGATTTATTTGATGGTGCTGAGCTGAAAATACTGTTCAGAAATCCTATATGTTATGAGAGCTTGCCATTAACTGACACACTGCTTGCTATTTCTATCTTGTATTATGAAGGTAGAGCTTAATTGTTGTATATCTGCCAAGCATAGTATTAACTGTTTGCAAAGCATATTTATGTTCTGGCTGCATCTGTAAGCATTCCTGGAGCATACTACTGCTCTTCGAAGACTTAGAGACTGGAGTTTACAATTGCTGACTGCAATTCATTTTGCTGTTAGTTCATATTGAATAACATGGCTGTAGAATTATTGTCATAGAACAGCGATACTTCCTTTGCTTTGTGCAATATATCATGTGTGTCTTCACTGCTGAATCGTACAGCTGTTATCTGTTGACTTAGAGGCTGCATGGTTAATGCTGTTAGTCTGTGGCTTTACAGAGCTGTTTAACAATGTATGCAATATAACAGATTTTCCTCTTAATCCATATCCTTTGCATGCTCTCCACTTCACGTTCCTGTAACCTTTGCACTAATTCTGCCTTATTTAACTTTATTATTCAGTTTGCACTGGTTTCTTAACTGCATGCCCCCCTCCCCCACCTGGGATTAAACTGTAAAAAAAAAAAAAAAAAAAAAAAAACCTCTATTTTGCTGACGGAAGTTGGCTATCTTTTAACTAAATAAAACTTCCATGAGCAAGAATCTAACAGCCTGCAGCTTTTCTGTTGCAATAGGTGAATTTCATCTTTGTAAAGTTCTAAGGCTTAGTGTTAAAAGTTGTGTGCATAATCAGTGAAGGCTTCTCCCTCCCCATTATTCCAGCCAATTGCCACTGGATGGCACCATAATACCTTGAATTAGCCTTAAACACACACACACACACACACACACACACACACACACACACACACACACACACACACACACACACACACACACACACACACACACACCACACACACAGCCTTCCAGTCCCAAGCAGTCACTGTTTAAATTAGTAAATGTTTGTTTTTACTTTCAGCATCCTCTGTATACTAATCATGGCTCTCTTTATAACTGCCCAATAACCCTGTTTGTGTGCTTTCAGTGATACATACTAAAACATTCCAGAGCTACTTAGATTAATCTTTTGTTAGATAGTGATATCTTAAGCTTAATGCTCACCCTAAACTGATAGTTTTTCAGCTCTTGTCCTTGTGGTGTCCAAGATGGTCTGTTTTCTATGCTCACTCCACTAACCACCCTGCCCCCAACCCCGCCTACCCCATAACATTAACCTTATACCTAACCTGATCTCTCCCACATCTGTCGTCCACCTATCCCATACTCCCCCCTAATTATTCTCCCAGTCATACCATACCTCCTAACTACTCTACCTCCCCACCCATCCTAAATAGGCCCATATGTTTCTCCATCCCCTAAACTATAACTATCCTGCTCATATTCATTCTGTTACTCAGTCACACTGCACTCAACCACCATCATGTCCATCACTACTATTACTATGATCTCACTTCTCTCAATTACACTGTCTTTTCTAACAATAATCACATCATTCCAGGCACCCAAATATCTGCTACACCCAGCTGTACAACCACCACGCATAAACCACATTTATCCTCCACCCTAGCTTATTCAAAGCTCTGTACTGTCCAAAGTAAAAATTCTTCCTCTCCAAAGATACCCCCATTATCACACCAGCAGCAGCAACTATACCATTTTTAGGAACAAAAACTGCCCACATAATTTGCCAAATCATTATATCCCAGTGTAGTGATATACAACCCAACCCAGGCCCAAATCTCCCCTAGCCCCAGTAAACGTAGCAAATTTCTCATGCTATCAGCCATATATCTCCAAATCCTTAGAAACAAGATACCTGAACTCCAGGTGTGGATTTCATAAACCAACCCCGAAATTATGCCAGCTACCGAAACCTGGTTGAAATCACATGTAAAAGACACAGAATTTCTGCCCCAGGCTGCTCATGCCTAAGAGCAGATAGGCCCCACAAGAGAGGAGGGGGAGTAGCAATACTCTTCCCTAGTTAATATACTTTAATTCTCTACTCAAAACCAACACTCAACTTCTTCCCAGCTGAAGTACTAATCTCTATATTGAAACTTAACAATCATAAAAACATTTGCATAATTGATCTGTATATTCCTCCAGCAAATAACATACCGATATTAGAGAACATACTTGCCCGGACATCCCAAAGCATAGATAATGAAACCATCATCCTAGGTGATTTAAACATTGACTGGCAAGACATTGTCCAAAAAAACCCCTCAAAAAACATAAATCTTTACAACTTTTCCCAACTAATTCAATACATCACCAGACCCCATGAAAATAACAACTGGGACTCCACAATAGACTGGATATTAGTGTCCAACCCTACCAATATCACCACTGCAAGCATACTACTTAATACCATTAGTGACCACTACCCAGCATATATCCTACACAAATCTACCCCACCCCCAGGCCAACACCAATACAAATTAACCAGAAATTTGACTAAGTTCCAACCATCCATATCTAATGAAACCTTAGCTAAAGTAAATTGGGAACCCCTCAAATCCCTACTACTTCATGAGGCTGTTGAGTTCTATAACTCAACATTCCTAGACATCCTAAACAGGCAAGCACCCACCCATCAAAAATTAATAAAACATAGTCATGCAAGCTAGCTTTCAAAATCAACCAAAAAGCCAAGTCCACAAGGGATAAAATCTAGAAATTGTGGTAGAAAAACAAAGACCTCCTCAACTCTACTACAATACAAGGAACTCTATAACCAGTCAAAATGACTAATAACCAGAGAAAAAAGCCCATAATCTCCACCTACAAAGCCAACATAAAGATAATCCCCAAAAATTCTGGGTTTCCATTTATCAACTATTACACCAAGACTCTCAAAGCAGCCCATCCATTGACCCAGACAAAACCCCCACCAAACTTGCCACCCTCTTCAGTTTCTACTTCATTCACACCATAGCTAACCTAACCACCACCTTTCCTATGGTTAACACCACCACCAAGACAGCTAATGACCAAATCATCCCAGAAAACAATCCTACCCTCGACTCCAACCTAAAATTCTCCACCATACCTACCACCACAATAAAAAATAACTTTTACTTAAGCTAAACCCCTGTACTCTGCCCCTGACAATCTACCCCCACACTTCCTTCAGCTAGCTGCAAACTCTATAGCTTATCCTATCGGCATACTCATTAACAGATTGATTAAAGAATCCCTAATCCGAGACATCTGGAAAAAAGCATACATTCTCCCCTTACACAAAGGCAGCACCAATACAGACACCACCGACTTTCAACTCATAGCAATTATTTCACCCCTCTCTAAAATACTGGAAAAATGCATCCATCCCCAACTCCTTAACCACCTGCTTGAAAACCAAATTCTATCACCCACTCAGCATGGTTTCAGATCAGGACACAGCATCCCTACTACCCTCCTCTCCTTCCTAGATACAATCAACCAGGCATGGAATTCTGGCAAAATAATCACTTCTCTTTTCCTCGACCTCTCCAAAGCTTTTGATACCATTTCCCACACCATCCTCAGCTCTAAACTATCCTTTCTACATAGTTCCCCACCTACCCTACAATAGTTCAATAGCTATCTCTCCAATAAGCAGAAATCCACTAAATGGCAACAATCTTACTCTCCCTTCATCAATACTCCACAGGGGTACCCCAGGGCTCCATAGCTGGTCCTCTCTTATTTAGCATCTTTATTAAAAACTTTCACTCCACACTCTCACGATGCTCAGTAATCCAGTATGCTGATGACTCTACAGTAATATGCACTGCAAATACCAGCTCTAAACTCCAGCAAATCACCCAAAATGCCCTCATCTCTACTAAAGCTTTGATGATTAACAATTATCTTGCAATAAATCCAAAAAAAAACTAAACTAGTACTTTTTACCCCTAAGAAAACCACTCCCCTAGATAAAAAACTCTTCACTATTCAAGCCCAAAAAATATAACTATAGAAGTTGTCCCACACACTAAACTACTCAACATTATTATAGATGAAAACTTTATCTTTGACATACACATAAACAATAACATTAAAAAAGAAACACACCTAAAGCTCGGTAAGCTCTACAGCCACCAATACTTTCTTAGCCTCTTAACTAGACAAACCCTTGCAACCACCTTTTTATTACCTTCACTCCTTTATGGTTCCCCTTTCCTCACTAATATTCAAAATTCTGCAAAATCCAAACTTGAAACGTCTTACAACAGAATAGCCAAATTTGCCATGAAGGCCAAATTCTCATCCCACCACTGTAATTTACTGAAGCAATTAGGCTGGCTGGAACTTCCCCACCATCTCTCATTCACTCAACTAACTACAGCACACAAAATAATCTGTAGACCCACAGACAGTCCTGATCTCTTGACACTACTTGCCCAATACCAACCCATCAGGCAACTAAGATCTGAAAAATCATCTACTTCTAAAAGTAGAAAAGCCCACCTTACCTGCTGGTGACATCTTCTACTCCTTCACCATCGCCAAACTGTGGAACTCACTTCCACCTTATATAAGAAATACAAGCAGCACCACCACCTTCAAACAAACACGGAAAAATCATCTCAACTCTTCCTGTCTATGTACCTTCTCTATGCCAACACTTCCTGGCTATATACCTGCTCTATAATAACCCTTCCTGGCTATATACCTGCTCTATAACAACCCTTCCTGGCTATGTACCTGCTCTATGACAACCCTTCCTGGCTATGTACCTGCTCTATAACAACCATTCCTGACTATGTACCTGCTCTATAACAACCCTTTCTGGCTATGTACCTGCTCTATAACAACCCTTCCTGGCTATGTACCTGCTCTATAACAACCCTTCCTGGCTATGTACCTGCTCTATAACAACCCTTCCTGGCTATATACCTGCTATATAGCAACCCTTTCTGGCTATATAACTGCTATATAACAACCCTTCCTGGCTATGTACCTGCTCTATAAAAACCCGTCCTGGCAATGTTCCTGCTCTATACCACCCTTTCCTGGCTATTTACCTGCTCTATAAAAACTCTTCCTGGATATGTACCTGCTCTATAACAACCCTTCCTGGCTATGTACCTGCTCTATAACAACCCTTCCTGGCTATGTACCTGCTCTATAACAACCATTCCTGGCTACGTACCTGCTCTACAACAACCCTTCCTGACTAGGTACCTGCTCTATAACAACCATTCCTGGCTATGTACCTGTTCTATAACAACTCTTCCTGGCTATGTACCTGCTCTATAACAACCCTTCCTGGCTATATATCTGCTCTATAACAACCATTCCTGGCTATGCATCTGCTCTATAACAACCCTTTCTGGCCTTGTACATGCTCTATAACAACCCTTCCTGACTATGTACCTGCTTTATAACAACCCTTCCTGGCTATGTACCTGCTCTGTAACAACCCATCCTGGCTATGTACCTGCTCAATAACAACTCTTCCTGGCAATGTACCTGCTCAATAACAACTCTTCCTGGCTATGTACCTGCTTTACAACAATTCTTCCTGGATATGTACAAGCTCTATAACAATCCTTCCTGGCTATGTACCTGCTCTACAACTACCCTTCCTGGCTATGTAACTGCTCTATAACAACCCTTCCTAGGTATGTACCTGCTCTATAACAACCGCTCCTGGCTATATACCTGCTCTATAACAACCATTCCTGGCTATGCATCTGCTCTGTAACAACCCTTCCTGGCCTTGTACATGCTCTATAACAACCCTTCCTGACTATGTACATGCTCTATAACAACCCTTCCTGGCTATGTACCTGCTCTATATCAACCCGTCCTGGCTATGTACCTGCTCAATAACAACTCTTCTTGTATATGTACCTGCTCTATAACAACTCTTCCTGGCTATGTACCTGCTCTATAACAATCCTTCCTGGCTATGTACCTGCTCTACAACTACCCTTCCTGGCTATGTAACTGCTCTATAACAACCCTTCCTAGCTATGTACCTGCTCCATAACAACCCTTCCTGGATATGTACCTGCTCTATAACAACCCTTCCTGACTATGTACCTGCTCTATAACAACGCTTCCTGGCTACGAACCTGCTCTATAATAACCCTTCCTGGCTATGTTCCTGCTCTATAACAACCCTTCCTGGCTATATACCTGCTATATAACAACCCTTCGTGGCTATATACCTGCTATATAACAACCCTTCCTGGCTATGTACTTGCTCTATAAACCCCTTCCTGTCTATAAGAACCCTTGCTGGTTCTGTACCTGCTCTATAACAACTCTCCCTGGTTATAGACCTGCTCTATAACAACCCTTCCTGACTATGTACCTTCTCTATAACAACCCTTCCTGACTATGTACCTGCTCTATAACAACCCTTTCTGGCTATCTACCTGCTGTATAATAACACTTACTGGCTATGTACCTGCTCTATAACAACCCTTCCTGGCTATATACCTGCTATATAACAACCCTTCGTGGCTATATACCTGCTATATAACAACCCTTCCTGGCTATGTACCTGCTCTATAACAACCCATCCTGGCTATGTTCCTGCTCTATACCAACCTTTCGTGGCTATGTACCTGCTCTATAACAACCCTTCCTGGCTATGTACCTGCTCTATAACAACCCTTCCTGGCTATGTACCTGCTCTATAACAACCCTTCCTGGCTATGTACCTGCGCTATAACAACCCTTCCTGACTACGTACCTGCTCTATAACAGCCCTTCCTGACTAGGTACCTGCTCTATAACAACCCTTTCTGGCTATGTACCTGTTCTATAACAACTCTTCCTGGCTATGTACCTGCTCTATAACAACCCTTCCTGGCTATATACCTGCTCTATAACAACCATTCCTGGCTATGCATCTGCTCTATAACAACCCTTCCTGGCCTTGTACATGCTCTATAACAACCCTTCCTGACTATGTGCCTGCTCTATAACAACCCTTCCTGGCTATGTACCTGCTTTATAACAACCCGTCCTGGCTATGTACCTGCTCTACAACTACCCTTCCTGGTCTTGTACATGCTCTATAAAAACCCTTCCTGACTATGTACCTGCTCTATAACAACTCTTCCTGGCTATGTACCTGCTCTATAACAACCCTTCCTAGCTATGTACCAGCTCTATAACAACCCTTCCTGGATATGTACCTGCTGTATAACAACCCTTTCTGACTATGTACCTGCTCTATAACAACCCTTCCTGGCTCTGTACCTGCTCTATAACAACTCTTCCTGGCTATGCGCCTGCTCTATAACAACCCTTCTTGGCTTTGTACCTGCTCTATAACAACTCTCCCTGGCTATTGACCTGCTCTATAACAACCCTTCCTGGCTGTGTACCTGCTCTATAGCAACTCTTCCTGGCTATGTACCTGCTCTATAACAACTCTTCCTGGCTATGTAC
This sequence comes from Protopterus annectens, assembly GCF_019279795.1. Classification (NCBI taxonomy): domain Eukaryota; kingdom Metazoa; phylum Chordata; order Ceratodontiformes; family Protopteridae; genus Protopterus; species Protopterus annectens. The sequence goes on from NC_056749.1 coordinate 77,668,372, forward strand.
CTGCTCTATAACAACCCTTCCTGACTATGTACCTGCTCTATAACAACCCTTCCTGACTATGTACCTGCTCTATAACAATCCTTCCTGGCTATGTACCTGCTCTATATCAACACTTCCTGGCTATGTACCTGCTCTATAACAACTCTTCCTGGCTATGCACCTGCTCTATAACAACCTTTCTTGGCTATTTACCTGCTCTATAAAAACCCTTCCTGGATATGTACCTGCTCTATAACAACCCTTCCTGGCTATGTACCTGCTGTATAACAATGCTTCCTGGCTATGAACCTGCTCTATAATAACCCTTCCTGGCTATGTTCCTGCTCTATAACAATGTTTCCTGGCTATGTACTTGCTCTATAACAACCCTTCCTGGCTAACTACCTGCTCTATAACAACCCTTCCTGGCTATACACCTGCTCTATAACAACCCTTCCTGGCTATGTACTTGCTCTATAAACCCCTTCATGACTATGTACCAGCTCTATAACACCCCTTCCTGGCTATGTACCTGCTCTATAAAAACTCTTCCTGGCTATGTACCTGCTCTGTAACAACCATTCTTGGCTATGTACCTGCTCTATAACATCCATTCCTGGCTATGTACCTGCTCTAAAACAACCCTTCCAGGCTCTGTACCTGCTCTATCACAACCCTTCCTGGCTATGTACCTGCTGTATAACAACCCATCCTGGTTATGTACCTGCTCTAAAACAACCCTTCCTGGCTATGTACCTGCTCAATAAAAACTCATCCTGGCTATGTACCTGCTCTACAACAACCCTTACTGGATATGTACCTGCTCTATAACAGCCCTTCCTGGCTATGCACTTGCTCTATAACAACCCTTCCTGGCTATGTACCTGCTCTATAACAACCCTTCCTGGCTCTGTACCTGCTCTATAACAACTCTCCATGGTTATAGACCTGCTCTATAACAACCCTTCCTGGCTATGTACCTTCTCTATAACAACCATTCCTGACTATGTACCTGCTCTATAACAACCCTTTCTGGCTATGTACCTGGTCTATAACATCCCTTCCTGGCTATGTACCTGCTCTATAACAACCCTTCCTGGTTATGTACCTGCTCTTTAACAACCCTTTGTGGCTATATACCTGCTATATAACAACCCTTCCTGGCTATATACCTGCTATATAACAACCCTTTCTGGCTATGTACCTGCTCTATAACAACCAATCCTGGCTATGTTCCTGCTCTATACCAACCTTTCATGGCTATCTGCCTGCTCTATAACAACCCTTCCTGGCTATGTACCTGCTCTATAACAACCCTTCCTGGCTATGTACCTGCTCTATAACAACCCTCCCTGGCTATGTACCTGCTCTATAACAGCCCTTCCTTACTAGGTACCTGCTCTATAACAACCCTTCCTGGCTATGTACCTGCTCTATAACAACCCTCCCTGGCTATGTACCTGCTCTATAACAGCCCTTCCTTACTAGGTACCTGCTCTATAACAACCCTTCCTGGCTATGTACCTGTTCTATAACAACTCTTCCTGGCTATGTACCTGCTCTATTACAACTCTTCCTGGCTATGTATCTGCTCTATAACAACTCTTCCTGGCTATGTACCTGCTCTATAACAACCCTTCCTGGCTATTTACCTGCTCTATAACAACCATTCCTGGCTATGTACCTGCTCTATAACATCCATTCCTGGCTATGTACCTGCTCTTCAACAACCCTTGCTGGCTATGTACCTGCTCTATAACAACCCTTCCTGGCTCTGTACCTGCTCTATAACAACCCTTCCTGGCTATGTACCTGCTGTATAACAACCCATCCTGTTTATGTACCTGCTCAATAAAAATTCATCCTGGCTGTGTACCTGCTCTACAACAACCCTTCCTGGATATGTACCTGCTCTTTAACAACCCTTTGTGGCTATATACCTGCTATATAACAACCCTTCCTGGCTATATACCTGCTATATAACAACCCTTTCTGGCTACGTACCTGCTCTATAACAACCAATCCTGGCTATGTTCCTGCTCTATACCAACCTTTCATGGCTATCTGCCTGCTCTATAACAACCCTTCCTGGCTATGTACCTGCTCTATAACAACCCTTCCTGGCTATGTACCTGCTCTATAACAGCCCTTCCTTACTAGGTACCTGCTCTATAACAACCCTTCCTGGCTATGTACCTGTTCTATAACAACTCTTCTTGGCTATGTACCTGCTCTATAACAACCCTTCCTGGCTATATACCTGCTCTATAACAACCATTCCTGGCTATGCATCTGCTCTATTACAACCCTTCCAGGCCTTGTACATGCTCTATAACAACCCTTCCTGACTATGTACCTGCTCTATAACAACCCATCTTGGCTATGTACCTGCTCAATAACAACTCTTCCTGGCAATTTAACTGCTCAATAACAACTCTTCCTGGCTATGTACCTGCTCTATAACAACTCTTGCTGGCTATGTACCTGCTCTATAACAACCCTTCCTGGCTATGTACCTGCTCTACAACTACCCTTCCTGGCTATGTACCTGCTCTATAACAACCCTTCCTAGCTATGTACCTGCTCTATAACAACCCTTCCTGGATATGTACCTGCTCCATAACAACCCTTCTTGGCTTTGTACCTGCTCTATAACAACTCTCCCTGGCTATTGACCTGCTCTATAAAAACCCTTCCTGGCTGTGTACCTGCTCTATAGCAACTCTTCCTGGCTATGTATCTGCTCTATAACAACTCTTCCTGGCTATGTACCTGCTCTATAACAACCCTTCCTGACTATGTACCTGCTCTATAACAACCCTTCCTGAGTATGTACCTGCTCTATAACAACCCTTCCTGGCTATGTACCTGCTCTATAACAACTCTTCCTGGCTATGTTCCTGCTCTATAACAACTCTTCCTGGCTATGCACCTGCTCTATAACAACCTTTCCTGGCTATGTACCTGCTGTATAAAAACCCTTCCTGCATATGTACCTGCTGTATAACAACCCTTCCTGGCTATGTACCTGCTGTATAACAACGCTTCCTGGCTATGTAGCTGCTCTATAACAACCCTTCCTGGCTATGTTCCTGCTCTATAACAACCTTTCCTGGTTATGTACCTGCTCTATAACAACCCTTCCTTGCTATGTACCTGCTCTATAACAACCCTTCCTTTCTATATACCTGCTCTATAACAACTCTTCCTGGCTATGTTCCTGCTCTATAACAACTCTTCCTGGCTATGCACCTGCTCTATAACAACCTTTCCTGGCTATGTACCTGCTGTATAAAAACCCTTCCTGCATATGTACCTGCTCTATAACAACCCTTCCTGGCTATGTACCTGCTGTATAACAACGCTTCCTGGCTATGTAGCTGCTCTATAACAACCCTTCCTTTCTATAACAACCCTTCCTTTCTATATACCTGCTCTATAACAACCCATCCTGGTTATGTACCTGCTCAATAAAAATTCATCCTGGCTGTGTACCTGCTCTACAACAACCCTTCCTGGATATGTACCTGCTCTAGTAAACCAACACAGCTGAAACGGAGCAGGAAAAACGGTACTTCAAACGACCAAAAATATAAGGAAATTTATTAAAGTTTGTTAAAATAAAGCGCTTTTCGTCTGGTTTAATGACAGACTTTTTCAGACAGATACTTCTAAACAAGGCTTGCTATACATACACACAGTTACAAGGAGAACCCAATCAACTAACAATAGACCTCTACAAACAAACTTGTCATCTACATAATCTCTTGATTTTCAAAATGCTGCTTATTGAGCAGTTTTCATTGAGACCAGGGGCGTTGAAGTAGTAGACTTTTCATCCTGGTAAATGCTTGTGTGCTTACTAATTTTTTAGCTTCTTAGTTTTTTATTCATCTAAGCCTTTTATAAGGTCATTACTTTTAAATATGTTTAAACATTTGTAACTTTTTACTGTTTCTTATAGTCAATATTATATAATTACATTTTTGTCTTTAGCTTTTCTGAAGTCAAAGTCATATTAATTTAATAGGTGTGGTTTTGACAAAATAGTTTTAGTAACAAATGCTAACGCATCACTTTTTGTAGCTGCTATGAATTTGTGGCTGCCTTTTTAAAAAACAGTATGTAGTAGTTCATTGCTTGTTTAATTGTTTTTTGCCTGTTGATTGGGTTCTCCTTATAACTGTGTGTATATATAGCAAGCCTTTTTTAGAAGTAACTGTCTGAAGAAGTCTGTGTCATTAAACTAGATGAAAAGCGCTTTATTTTAACAAACTTTACAAACTTTAATAAATTTCCTTATATTTTTGGTCGTTTGAAGTACTGTTTTTCCTGCTCCGTTTCAGCTGTGTTGGTTTACTAGTTCGTGTTTAATGTTCCTGCTCTATAACAACCCTTCCTGGCTAAGTACCTGCTCTATAACAACCCTTCCTGGCTGTGCACCTTCTCTATAACAACTCTTCCTGGCTATGTACCTGCTCTATAACAACCCTTCCTGGCTATGTACCTGCTCTATAACAACTCTTCCTGACTATATACCTGCTCTGTAACAAACCTTCCTGGCTGTGTGCCTGCTCTATAACAACCCTGCCTGGCTATGTACCTGCTCTATAACAACCCTTCCTGGCTCTGTACCTGCTCTATTACAACCCTTCCTGGCTATGTACCTGCTCTATAACAACCCTTCCTGGCTATGTACCTGCTCTATAACAACTCTTCCTGACTCTGTACCTGCTCTATAACAACCCTTCCTGGCTATGTACCTGCTCTATAACAACCCTTCCTGGTTCTGTACCTGCTCTACAACAACCCTTCCTGGATATGTACCTGCTCTATAACAACCCTTCCTGGCTATGTACCTGCTCTATAACACCCCTTCCTGGCTATGTACCTGCTCTATAACAACCCTTCCTGGCTATGTACCTGCTCTATAACAAGCCTTCCTGGCTCTGTACCTGCTCTATAACAACCCTTCCTGCCTCTGTACCTGCTCTATAGCAACCCTTCCAGGTATGTAGCTGCTCTATAACAACCCTTCCTGGCTATGTACCTGCCCTATAACAACCCTTCCTGACTCTGTACCTGCTCTATAACAACCCTTCCTGGCTATGTACCTGCTCTATAACAACCCCTCCTGGCTCTGTACCTGCTCTATAACAACCCTTCCTGGCTATGTCCCTGCTCTATAACAACCCTTCCTGGCTCTGTACCTGCTCTATAACAACCCTTCTGGCTATGTACCTGCTCTATAACAACCCTTCCTGGCTATGTACCTGCTCTATAACAACCCTTCCTGGCTCTGTACCTGCTCTATAACAACCCTTCCTGGCTATGTTCCTGCTCTATAACAACCCTTCCTGGCTCTGTACCTGCTCTATAACAACCCTTCCTGGCTCTGTACCTGCTCTATAACAACCCTTCCTGGCTCTGTACCTGCTCTATAACAACCCTTCCTGGCTATGTACCTGCTCTATAACAACCCTTCCTGGCTATGTTCCTGCTCTATAACAACTCTTCCTGGCTCTGTACCTGCTCTATAACAACCCTTCCTGGCTATGTACCTGCTCTATAACAACCCTTCCTGACTCTGTACCTGCTCTATAACAACCCTTCCTGGCTCTGTACCTGCTCTATAACAACCCTTCCTGGCTCTGTACCTGCTCTATAACAACCCTTCCTGGCTCTGTACCTGCTCTATAACAACCCTTCCTGTCTCTGTACCTGCTCTATAACAACCCTTCCTGGCTCTATAACAACCCTTCCTGACTATGTACCTGCTCTATAACAACCCTTCCTGGCTGTGTACCTGCTCTATAACAACCCTTCCTGGCTATGTACCTGCTCTATAACAACCCTTCCTGGCTCTGTACCTGCTCTATAACAACCCTTCCTGGCTATGTACCTGCTCTATAACAACCCTTCCTGGCTCTGTACCTGCTTTATAACAACTCTTGCTGGCTCTGTACCTGCTCTATAACCTAACCTCCTCCTTCTCCTTATATGACAATTAAACTGCTTTTTGCTACTACTGACTGATGATATTTTCTCCATAATTATTATTTTTCATCACTTTTTGATACTGGTACAATAATGCTGAGTAATATATCTCTGTTTTTACCTCTTTGATCGAATTAATCTGGTAACCAACAAAAATTCCTGCTTTATTGTGTATATTCTGTATAAGTTACTGTAATCACTATGTGTAACACTGTATCTACTTTTGTACCGATTAATGTTTAATATTTTCTGTATCTATGTTCTTGTCGGAGCTTTCCTTCCAGGGCCTCCACTGAAAATGGGCTCTTTTAGGCCCAGTGGACTTTCCTGGTAAACAAATGCAGTAAATAAAATAAATAAATAAATAAAATCTATGTCTGGCATAGAAGACATCCTAGGAACCATCTCTGATGGACTTCTTGCATACTCACAAAACAAATAGCATCAGGACTACCTGTTTCAGGTACTTAAACCTTGCTTGTGAAATAAATAGGACATGATGGAGGGGCAGGTATGTGTCTCTGATGGTTTACTATCAAAATCAAGAATCATAGTTCTTCGTGTATTTACTTAGTTGAAAATAAATGTTGAAAATAAAAAAGTTATGTAATCAAAATGAAGACAGCAGTAATGTCAACAATTCGTAGTTCAATATTATTGACATTACCCAAGTTACCTTGATTTTCAGTGATTTTCTATTTACATTTTGTAGGGGTGCAAAATACAAACTTTGAGATCGCACTGCAGTGAGGAAAAGGGTAAATTACCTGATCTCTACTGTAGTGTGATCTCCAATCAGAAATTCAACATCATATGACTGAAGGCACACTACCATTTATTAAGGTGGATTCAAACATTTTCAGATCGGTGTTATGGAAACTGGGAACCATGCATTCAACCATCCCAGTTTCACATAACTGCTGTTCCATATTTTGATAGTAAACAATTTCAGAGAATACCCGTTTTCTGGAACAGGCTTCCCATCCATGTGAAGCAGTTTAGTCTTTAATATGGGATTTTTATTCTTTTATTTATTTGTGTGTTTTGTCTTTTAAGCAATGATATGTAAGGCAGTGGATTGTGTTAGGATGGCAGTGATACACAGTGAATTGTATATCCTTTCCCATATATGTCATATAGTTTGAGAACTGTGTACTTTTGCCATAAAGAACTGCTTTCAGGAATTTGTGTTGTAAATTCCAAAAGTGCAGATCTTAAAATGAAAGTTACAAACATGATAAGCAAATAAATACAAAACAGAAAAAGTATCTATGATCTAATTCAATAGGACTGCACTGTAATAATGTTTTGTCGAAACTGTACAATGTTGACCTTTACTGTTTAATGGTAGAAAGCATGAGCTGCACGTCTAACAATCCTGCAGTGAAATGCCTCAGCTTTCTGGGAGAGCTGCAAGTCTAACGAACCTGCAGTGAAATGCCTCAGCTTTCTGGGAGAGCTGCAAGTCTAACAATCCTGCAGTGAAATGCCTCAGCTTTCTGGGAGAGCTGCAAGTCTAACAATCCTGCAGTGAAATGCCTCAGCTTTCTGGGAGAGCTGCACGTCTAACAATCCTGCAGTGAAATGCCTCAGCTTTCTGGGAGAGCTGCAAGTCTAACGAACCTGCAGTGAAATGCCTCAGCTTTCTGGGAGAGCTGCACGTCTAACAATCCTGCAGGGAAATGCCTCAGCTTTCTGGGAGAGCTGCAAGTCTAACAATCCTGCAGTGAAATGCCTCAGCTTTCTGGGAGAGCTGCACGTCTAACAATCCTGCAGTGAAATGCCTCAGCTTTCTGGGAGAGCTGCAAGTCTAACGAACCTGCAGTGAAATGCCTCAGCTTTCTGGGAGAGCTGCAAGTCTAACAATCCTGCAGTGAAATGCCTCAGCTTTCTGGGAGAGCTGCAAGTCTAACGAACCTGCAGTGAAATGCCTCAGCTTTCTGGGAGAGCTGCAAGTCTAACGAACCTGCAGTGAAATGCCTCAGCTTTCTGGGAGAGCTGCAAGTCTAACAATCCTGCAGTGAAATGCCTCAGCTTTCTGGGAGAGCTGCACGTCTAACAATCCTGCAGTGAAATGCCTCAGCTTTCTGGGAGATCTGCAAGTCTAATGAACCTGCAGTGAAATGCCTCAGCTTTCTGGGAGAGCTGCACGTCTAACAATCCTGCAGTGAAATGCCACAGCTTTCTGGGAGAGCTGCACGTCTAACAATCCTGCAGTGAAATGCCTCAGCTTTCTGGAAGAGTTTCATGTCTAACGAACCTGCAGTGAAATGCCTCAGCTTTCTGGGAGAGCTGCAAGTCTAACGAACCTGCAGTGAAATGCCTCAGCTTTCTGGGAGATCTGCAAGTCTAATGAACCTGCAGTGAAATGCCTCAGCTTTCTGGGTGAGCTGCAAGTCTAACGAACCTGCAGTGAAATGCCTCAGCTTTCTGGGAGATCTGCAAGTCTAATGAACCTGCAGTGAAATGCCTCAGCTTTCTGGGAGATCTGCACGTCTAACAATTCTGCAGTGAAATGCCTCAGCTTTCTGGGAGAGCTGCACGTCTAACGAACCTGCAGTGAAATGCCTCAGCTTTTTGGGAGATCTGCAAGTCTAATGAACCTGCAGTGAAATGCCTCAGCTTTCTGGGAGAGCTGCACGTCTAACAATCCTGCAGTGAAATGCCTCAGCTTTCTGGGAGAGCTGCACGTCTAACGAACCTGCAGTGAAATGCCTCAGCTTTTTGGGAGATCTGCAAGTCTAATGAACCTGCAGTGAAATGCCTCAGCTTTCTGGGAGATCTGCACGTCTAACAATTCTGCAGTGAAATGCCTCAGCTTTCTGGGAGAGCTGCACGTCTAACAATCCTGCAGTGAAATGCCTCAGCTTTCTGGAAGACTTTCATGTCTAACGAACCTGCAGTGAAATGCCTTAGCTTTCTGGGAGATCTGCAAGTCTAATGAACCTGCAGTGAAATGCCTCAGCTTTCTGGGAGATCTGCAAGTCTAATGAACCTGCAGTGAAATGCCTCAGCTTTCTGGGAGATCTGCAAGTCTAATGAACCTGCAGTGAAATGCCTCAGCTTTCTGGGAGAGCTGCACGTCTAACAATCCTGCAGTGAAATGCCTCAGCTTTCTGGAAGAGTTTCATGTCTAACGAACCTGCAGTGAAATGCCTCAGCTTTCTGGGGCAGGGCAGAAGCACTCCATGCTCTTATCCATTACCTACGTAAATAGTATCCAGCTAGTAAATAGTAAGTAGCAGACAAGATGGGATCTACAGGGGGTGAGTCAGAGTGAAGAAAAAAATGAATCTGTTTTCTTAAAGATGCCAGGAGTCATGTATATGTAACAACAAGCAGAGCACCTCATAGCATATCAGGTGAGCATCTTAAGGTACATGAATCACTGTACTGCTGGTAAAAGGCACTTTGAACATTAGTTTTGTGAGACAACTAAGGAAAGTTTTAGGTGGGAAATGAAGAGCTGTGTCCCTGTGGGATAACTGATGAAGAGGATCATAATATGTCACAATAAAACAGTGCTGCAGTAATTGCATTTAGCATTAGTAGGAATGTTTAATAACTTCCTGTGAAATGTTATGTTGTCTGCTCTCTAGTGGAACCTTGGTCAAAATCTTCTAGCTTTTTATATTCTTACAAATTAAGATTTTCTTCATTCACAATGCAAACATGATACTCTGTAAAAATCTAGGATATATGATACACTCCCAGCACTTGCAATGACCTCTCATAACCTGTTTGTGCCTAGAGTAAGAAACCTTAACAGCCAGCTGAGGGCTGAATGCTAATATCCGCACACACACTCAAAAATAAAACCAAGCTGATTCCAAAACTACAAACAGGTGGCAGGGAGAGTTCACAGCACATGGTCTCAAGGCACAGTTCAGCTGGAGTGTTAACAAGCCTGAATTCATAAATCTGAAATGTGAGAGCCTGGACGCCCTCACATGTTAATGACCGAGATGCTGCCCCAGCTCCAAACTATGACTGCCGAAAAATTCATAGAGGGTCACAAAGCTGAGAGAAACAAGTTCATGCTGTAGGCATTCTGGACTAAACATGTGCTAAAAACTGATTTGAATAAGACCTGAATAAGGCATCAGCATGATTTACTCTCAGTTTCAAGATGGGGTAAGGCAGAGGAGCTAAATTCCCGGGTCAGAGCTGTTCCCAGCCCATTAGATGAAATCATTCAGTAATGATTTTCTGGATAGATAATACAAACACAATGCTTTATGATACATTTTTATTTCTGAACGTTTACAGTCATCACTCTACACCACCTTGAGTGTGCCAATGAAATACATTGAATTACATGTTTGGGGTGATTTTTTATTTCTGAAATGCTTCTCCTCAATGGCAAAGCCCTTCACAAGGCAGGTGAGTTTTGATGAAAAGATTTTCCAGTAACAGGGGGAGGGCACAACAGAAGCAGTTCAGCTGGTTTGCACGTTTCGTTTCCTTTTTTCCTTCACTGCCAGCATCCAGTGTCATGAAAGTCATGCACAGGTAATCCCCTCCTCCTCTCAACTCCACAGTCCACACTCTACAGGACGAAGAAGAAGACAGTTTAAAATGCCCCTGGAAAGGATTCCTCTCTGATTTTAATTTCTGCTGTGCTGGAATGTATGCCATAAATGTTTTCTTTCCATTGCACCTCATAAATTTAAGTGCTTAACAACCTAACAGCTAATAACAGTTGACTCATTGACATATGTTCTGTTTTTTCTGGCATATTTCATTTTAATGCCCATAGCATCATATGGTATCATGACATTTTTGAGTCTGGATTCCATACCCATTAATAACAGACAATCAATGAAAGGAAGAGGTACAAAGAAATGACACCTAGTTTGCTAATCTGAGGTAAACTGCAGTGGAGATATTAGCCACTGTCTGTCACGTCACCTGCTACATTTTCATACCTTATTTCGCTACACCCTAATGAGAGGTGCAGTGTGATGCATGATGATGTGAAATAGAAAGATGCTCTTGTAACTGTTTATGTATCATGTATATGCAAGAGATATTGCCACTTTTTTGCTTGAAATTATGAAGAACTGTAACAATTCCTTCCATATGTACATTAATATTTCTAAAACCCATTAACCTACAAGCTACAGCATAGCATCAAGTGAAACTTTAGATGTTGGTAGAGAAAACTGTCATGGATACTTGCAGTGGAAGCTTGAGAGATATTGTTCTCTTTATCCCTGCCATCTTCGTAATGTTATTTGTCCTTTATTTCATTTCTCTTCATTTATATTAATTTTTATGTGGTGTATACTGCAGAGATGGGTGTGGTGCAACAAAGTCTGCTGCACCTTGTACCAGTGAGATGCACCACTGTCTGCTGCACTCTGCACTAGTGTGGTGTACCAGTGTCTGTTGCATCCTGTACCAGTGCAGTGCAAGTGTGTCTGCTGCATCCTGCACCATAGTGGTGCAACAGTGTCTGCTGCACCAGATTTGTACACCACTGTGGTGCAGCAGTGTCTGCTGCATCCTGTACTAGTGTGGTGCACCAAGGTCTGCTGCACCTTGCACTAGTGTGGTGCACAGGGGCCTGCTGCATCCTATACAAGTGTGGTGCACCAATGTGGTGCACCAGTGTCTGCTGCACCCTGCACTAGTGTGGTGTACAGGTGTTTGCTGCATCCTGTACTAGTGTGGTGCACCACTGTCTGCTGCACCCTGCACCAGGTTGGTGTAGTGTGAAGCACCAGTGTCTGCTGCATCCTGCACCAGTGTGGTGCACCAGTGTCTGTTCCATCCTACACCAGCATTGCCACCACATGGATATGCTTAGCCATGTGGATAGTCATGAAGATGAATAACTTCTGACTAGATTTGTTGATGTGCAGCTTGGCAGGCAATCTTCAACCTACCCTATTCCTCATCATGGTGTTCTCCTTCCTTATGAGCCTATTGCATATCATTTGTCATCTGATCCTCCCCATCACCATTTGTCCTCTCTCTCTCTCTCTCTCTCTGTATCTGTTTATGCCCCTTTTGTATCAGCATCTCCCCTGACATCTGAAAATCCTTTTCTGTGTTATATGTTTGTATGTTTGCCTCTGCTGCATTCTCTGTACCCTATTTCCTATAGACATGTCCCTGCTTTCCTCTCACTGTACTTTACATTTTTCTATGTAAAAATGGGAGCCAGTCCCACCCCACAAAAGATTACCCTCCTTTCCTCACCCATACCACTTTTCCTTTTCCATTTCCTTTCTAAATGCTACTGTTTGACTACCCCTCTTTCTAAATGTCCATTCACAATATCTCCTTCCCATTTATAATATAAACATAGTACAGAATTTGCTGTGTAGCCCTTGTATGGGTACTCAATTGTGCCTGTGTCTTTAATGTGTTTTTTGATGCACATTGTCATGAGCATATTTGCCTGCTGCTAAGCCCAAGTCAAGTGAACTGCCATAGCATGGTCCTTATCTCTGCATAATGTCTGCACGTTTTATGACTGAATAGCCAGCTTATGCTGCAGTAGTCTTGGCAGGTCCATGATAACTCTGCATGCTTAATTCTGGCAGGTAACATTGCACAACTTTGTTTGTGCTGCTTTTCATAGTACATGTATGTTACAATTATTTCTGAATCCTACCAGCTGTTTTATAACCTGCTGTGAAATTTAACAGAGTTAGAACACCTTCATAGTCAGACATACTACCTCATAGCAAACAGATCAAATCCCCTTAATGTTTCTGCTTCTGTGGTTTAATGGCAGATCATTTTTCTATTCTATACCCACACAACAAACTGCCTGCTGTATTTTTCTTACTTTTACTAAGATTAAGTGCTTTATTTTATTTAACTTATATGTTTAGCAAAAAAATGTCTCACCTTATATTTTATTGTAGCCTTCTTTATTTACCAAGAAAACCAGATCTTGGAAAGTCTACATACTTCCCACTCGTACCTTTACACAGA
>NC_056749.1:77683798-77846298 GCF_019279795.1 Protopterus annectens
CTGGATGCTTTCAATTGTTTTATCTGCATGGTACTTAGCACTACACAAACCTGTCCAGTGAAGCTGTGCTACGCTTACCGTAATACCTTTGCAGTATATGTGAAGGTACATGAGTTCCTTTCACTACTCTTGTGGCAAGAGTAATGACCACTAGTGTACTGGCCCCCAGGTTTTAGTCCTGGACAGTGATGCCTTTTACATATATACTGCTGTGAAACTGTGTTAGGTCACTGACACATCCATTCACTTTAAATTCGGTCATTGCCATATTTAAAAAAGGTGCACGATGCTAAGCATCGCATAAACATGGGCAATGTTTTTTCCCTGTATGCATATTGTGAAGCATCACTTAAACATGGGTTTTCCATGTTTGCTAGATACTAAGCAACATGGTGTGTTTTTGAAAGTTTCAGTATGATGTGCTTCCTATTTAAAGGGCGATTTGGTGGGAACTGATCAGTATTAATTGCAGCCTGATCTTGTGTGTGGATATGGCTGTTGTGGGGGAAAGAGTACACATTCAGGCACAGTGTTAGGGTGTTCAGGAGTCTAGAATTTTTATTGGACTCCTGATACAGCACCATGGACCCCGGCTACTGCAGGAGAACTATGTTGGCTCAGAATGTTAGTCTGAGGCCTGGGATAGTTTGGCCAGGGACATGACCAGTGCAACTGGTATCCCCTGCAAAAGTGAGCAGTGCCATCACCACTATGATGGCTTCCAGTGAAGGAAGGAGGGTACTTTGGATCAATGGATCCAATAGGAACAGGTGGGGAACACCCCACAGAGATCTAAGTATGTTTTCTAGTAATTTGTAAATATATAAACCGAATCTGTGCAAAACTGCATGCATAATGGTTTCCCTCTCTTACCACAGTTGCAGAAGAGAGGGCTTGCAACGTGTGGTCCCATGCAAGGCGTTTAGCCAGGATAAAGCAAGCGTGTGGTATGTAAGAAAATCAATAAAGTAATAAATGAATGCATAACTTTATAATAATAATAATAAAATAAAATATAGATATTGCAGTCTTAACAGTCATATATAAAATACCTGGTATATCACAAACTTTCATTAACGTGTCAGTGCATATCTGAACTGTAAAAGCAAGTAAGCATCCAATACCGTGCAGCATAGCCTCCAACCATTACTTAATGTTGCTGAATACCCAGATTAAGAGTTAATGTTGTGGTATGCTCATTGTCAGAAATATGTTGTAGACTGCAGTCAGTAACTGATTAGGGTAAACATGTATGTTAACAGAAGTCTGAAGCAGCTATCCATGTGTGTTAATACAAGATTTGAAACAACATGAATTAATAAAGTGCAAAAGGAGACAGTGCTGTGATAATACTGTATTTCAAATAAATTGTTCAGTATTACTATAGTCACTGCTTGTGGGTTCTAATCCCACAAAAGCCAACTGAAAAATTGTGCTGTTTTTAATACTGTTATAGCATTTCATCAATAAAATATAACCATACTTGCATGTGAATTGCACACCCGTAGACCTGTGCCTTGAATGTCCACCTGTCAAGTGTAATCAGTGTACATGGACATACCTTGCAACTGTCACAATTTTTACAGAATGTACTGAATATTGCTCCATAAGTGTAGTCTGTTTGGTATATGATCTTCTTTTACTGTCCAGTCTCTGACACATTGGTGAGGATCAATGTCAGTCCTCTGAATTGCAGATATTAGACAGCTCTCTAAATGCATTTTATTGGCATATCTGTTATCTTAGCACCTTGCTACCACTCTAAAAGCAGACAATGTAAGAATATTCCTTGTTGTTGTGCCTTTGTTCCACCATTATGTTTGGTTTGGGCCATAATGTCTTATGCTAAGAGATTGAGAGGTACGTACGTGGAACATCATATATCCAATATAAGCAACATGGAATGATTGCTGGATGCAATATGATCTGAACTGTAGTGTGTGTGTAAGTAACAAGCTAGTATTTAAAATAATAAATGTCATAGCAGTCAGTAATGTTACAAGTAAAATCTAACATATCTAAAGTACTTAGTAGTATGTTTTGTTACAGTATCTGTGATATTACTAATGTTCTCCTTTCTTATCTCACCCACCCCTTCTCTTCTTTTATTTATTTAATCAATATATTTACTATTATCATTTCCTGTTATCATATTATTTGGCATTACCTGCTATGTTGTCCTTATGTATAATTTAATATTGCTTTATTGTAAAATAAATGTTCAGCTACATTATTTATTGTTGTGTTTCTCATTATATTTTTTATAATCTTTTTTCCATTATTCATTATTGTTTTCTTTTATCTTATTCATTACATTTGTTTGGGTTATGTTTTTTCCCTTTATATTTTTATTTTATTTACCGCAAGGTAGGCCAGTTTCTGGTGATCCACCTGCCTTGGCTCCTCCGGTTGAGGCACCAGGGCGCAGCATGTCTGGGCTGCAGCTTGGTGGCACCCTCCCTGCTCCTGCACTACCTGCTCCTTCAGGTAGTTCATCCCCACAGGCCGGGAGTGTGCTCCCCTCTGGGAATGGAGGCGGTGGGGATGCCTATGCACCCATGAATAACTGCCAGGTATGGCACATAGGCTTGTGCAGCAGACTGTTGGCAAATGCCTATGCCAGAATGGAGAGCATGCTGTCCATCCTGGTGCAGCAGTCTGGCCGCAGTCGCCAGTGTCAGCCACTGCAGTGAAGGTGCAGTGCTCACAGCCCCATGGGTGAGGACTTGAGTCAAACTGTCACCATGTCTGACATGCATGGGACCTGGATATCCCCACCCCTCCCCAAGCAAGCTGTTCACCCCCTCTTGTGTCCCTCACCAACCCTGTTTGCTGTCTTGTATGTCTTGTCTGTCTACAAATGCTTCCTCACCTTCCCAACTTATCTTCCCCACAAATACCTATGTCCCTTCCCCAACATTCAACTCTCTCCTTAAAAAAATAAAAAAGGGCACATTTGCCAAAAAAATTTTGCCCCATGCATAGCTCTCCATTTTGCATGTGTCCACTGGACACACGTAATTTGTCCAGCTGGGTTGACAACACACTTATGTTGTTGTCACCCATCTCTCTGTAGGTGACAATCCAAATTCAGCTAAAAGTCTCTGCAAGTGCACAATTGTGCTGTTGAAGAAATGGATAGCAATGGTTCTTTCCTACACCCTTCCTGCACATTCCTACCTGCCTTTCACTATGTTTTATTCATGCTTGACCCCATTTCACCACTTTCCTCTCTCCCCAATTTTCTTTTCTTTAAAGAGTCATTGCATGATGCTGTGCTATGAGCAGCATTGTTAAGCTAAGTTAAATGGTGGTATATTATTACATGTATATGAAAGCTTAATGATCACATTCAAAAAGTTCACCTACCCCTATATTGAACACAGTACCATCTGAACTGAATAATAGTGCATCAACCTGCCAAGCCATGCAGCCAGTCAAATGGCACAGGTGCTCTAACCAAAACATAGTAATTGTCAGTTTCTCATCATTAAGTGTGTTTACATGATGCTGCACTTTGCACCACATCACGCAGCAAATCTGCTAAAAGATTAATTGACAATTTGGAATTTAATAGGGAATCTGGTAAAGAAATAAATCACTATAAAGCTATACACATAGTAATACGTGTGAGCGAAGTATGTATCAGCAGTTCAGTCTGCAATTATCTGTACATGTAAAAACAGACGTGCAATATTACTGACTCTGTAGCTCAATCTGTGAAATGCTTTGAAAACATTTATGTTTTTGGTTCACATGGCCCTGAGTTCAAATACAGGTCTGTCTAGCATTTAAAACACATGTACGTGTACAACACCATTATAAATTTTGATATGACTGTGTAATCGCCTGCTTATCCACCAAATACAGTACGGATGGACTGTCTGCGTCTAAATAATGGAGGCCAATGGCCTACAGACAGGAACACATTTTAAGTATTGCTGTTACAACCCTAGAAAGTGCCTAGAATGTCAGGTTATGCATTACCATTAATTCCCAGAGGAATCTGAAGTATGTATTGCAAATGTGACTCAGTAATTCCAGAATGCAGTCCACAGTGATTTGCCAGTGATATTCCAGATGAGCAAAGGTGTAAAAGTAAAACACACATATCGGAATCATGCTAGAAGCAATGGTTGCTGGCACACATTGTTCCAGATGACTACCATGACTATTTCTTTCTCAGCTACTTGCTTCCAACGTTTGCTGTATGCGAAAAAAACATGTACCTGTGTGTACATATCGTTAAACAAATCTCAGTTTTGTGATAACTCACTGTAATAATTTCACTGTATTTACACTTATTTTTGTACATTTGGAGCTTTTCTCCACGGGCCTCTGCTGAAAATGGACCTGTATCCAGTCGGACTTTCCCGGTTAACAAATGTAAAATAAATAAATAAAATAAATAAATATTACAGTCTAGGTCTTCTAATGCTGATTGAATTTGTATACTTATTCTGATATTAACCACGTGTAACTATGTTTTCCTGTATATCTAGGGCTTGTTATGACTTCTGCTGTATACTGCATTTTAACATATTGTTTGAAAATTCTCTGTATACTGTATTTTAACATATTGTGTAAAATTTTACTTACTGTCGAGCTTTTCTCCTCGGGGCTCTGCTGAAAATGGACCTGTGTCCAGTCAGACCATCCCAGTTAACAAATGTAAAATAAATAAATAAATGACATTACACATGACTTGGCAGTTGTTCACGTAGTTGATATAATGATTAAAGTATTCATATCTTTTTTCTAGGACACACCAAGCATGTTGCCTTTTACTCTGTTGATACCTTTTGCTAACATACTTACCTTAAACATATTCCTTAATTTCCAGTGGGATGACTTCCCTCAATCTCGCTCTGGCTGTTTATTAAGGCTGCCACAGGTCCCACAGTTACTCTTCTGTGTTGTCGTCCTGCAAAGTCTTCGGCCTCTCTATTTATGCATTTTGCCAGCAGCAGCTTCAGTCTGTAGCACACACATCTGGATGTAAAAAGTAGCTGCTAGAAACATTCTCTCTGTGCTGATGTTGTATATTTACCCCACAAATTTCCAACCCAACATATAAGAAAGGGGGTGGAGTCTACACTGATGCCTTATATCTTGTTGAGTAGTTGCATGGGATTGGCTGATTATACTGCAAATCAACTTTTGTAGGCTGTATGTAGCATTCCTGAACCACAAAATGGTTCATATGCAATCAACTGCTAATGAATAATCATAAAAAGGCAAATTTTAGCTGGGTAAACCAGTGTGGATGAGAGTTTTATCTTGTGTTTAACTCATTGAAAGATTTATCGTAGAGCACTACCTTTCAACAGAGGAGTATTGTCTTCCGTCAGGTATGTATTCATTTTGTTTCCTAAATGATGCATGTGTTTGAATATATTTAGGAAGAATGTGGATTACATCATTAAGGCTTTGTTAGAACTATACTGATGACACGGCATTGATCTCCAGTCCTGTTATACATAGAGGTATATCTGGTATATCACAAACTTTCATTAACGTGTCAGTGCATATCTGAACTGTAAAAGCAAGTAAGCATCCAATACCGTGCAGCATAGCTTCCAACCATTACTTAATATTACTGAATACCAAGATTTAGAGTTAACGTTGTGGTATGCTCATTGTCAGAAATATGTTGTAGACTGCAGTCAGTAACTGATTAGGGTAAACATGTATGTTAACAGAAGTCTGAAGCAGCTATCCATGTGTGTTAGTACAAGATTTGAAACAACATGAATTAATAAAGTGCAAAAGGAGACAGTGCTGTGATAATACTGTATTTCAAATAAATTGTTCAGTATTACTATAGTCACTGCTTGTGGGTTCTAATCCCACAAAAGCCAACTGAAAAATTGTGCTGTTTTTAATACTGTTATAGCATTTCATCAATAAAATATAACCATACTTGCATGTGAATTGCACACCCGTAGACCTGTGCCTTGAATGTCCACCTGTCAAGTGTAATCAGTGTACATGGACATACCTTGCAACTGTCACAATTTTTACAGAATGTACTGAATATTGCTCCATAAGTGTAGTCTGTTTGGTATATGATCTTCTTTTACTGTCCAGTCTCTGACACATTGGTGAGGATCAATGTCAGTCCTCTGAATTGCAGATATTAGACAGCTCTCTAAATGCATTTTATTGGCATATCTGTTATCTTAGCACCTTGCTACCACTCTAAAAGCAGACAATGTAAGAATATTCCTTGTTGTTGTGCCTTTGTTCCACCATTATGTTTGGTTTGGGCCATAATGTCTTATGCTAAGAGATTGAGAGGTACGTACGTGGAACATCGGGTCTACTTCTAATGCCCGAAACGCCGATTCGCCGACAGGGAAATAACCGACGCCAGAAACCCGACAACACACAAACCCGACAATTAAACACCGAACACCATAACACCGACACACTACACGTCAACAACACAGTACACTACAACACATATCCACTAGCCCTAACCCAAACCCTAACCCTAAGGTCCGACACTACCGCACACACTCCCTACCTGCACCCTAACCCTAACTCACTTACACACCCCAAACCCCAAGCTCCGACACTACCGCACACTCCCTACCTGCACCCTAACCCTAACTCACTTACACACCCCAAACCCCAAGCTCCGACACTGCACACTCCCTACCTGCACCCTAACCCTAACTCACTTACACACCCCAAACCCCAAGCTCCGACACTCACCGCACACTCCTACCTGCACCCTAACCCTAACTCACTTACACACCCCAAACCCCAAGCTCCGACACTACCGCACACTCACCTATCACACACCCTAACCCTACATCCCTGAGTATTGCACACTTACCTGTCCGCTCCCTACTCCTAAATCCTCACTATCGCATACTTACCAGGTCGCGCTACACATTCCTTGTCGGTCTTCCGCCTGTCGGATTCGAGCGTGTCGGTCAACTGTTGTCGGGTTTCTGGCGTCGGTTATTTCCCTGTCGGCGAATCGGCGTTTCAGGCATTAGAAGGAGACCCGGAACATCATATATCCAATATAAGCAACATGGAATGATTGCTGGATGCAATATGATCTGAACTGTAGTGTGTGTGTAAGTAACAAGCTAGTATTTAAAATAATAAATGTCATAGCAGTCAGTAATGTTACAAGTAAAATCTAACATATCTAAAGTACTTAGTAGTATGTTTTGTTACAGTATCTGTGATATTACTAATGTTCTCCTTTCTTATCTCACCCACCCCTTCTCTTCTTTTATTTATTTAATCAATATATTTACTATTATCATTTCTTGTTATCATATTATTTGGCATTACCTGCTATGTTGTCCTTATGTATAATTTAATATTGCTTTATTGTAAAATAAATGTTCAGCTACATTATTTATTGTTGTGTTTCTCATTATATTTTTTATAATCTTTTTTCCATTATTCATTATTGTTTTCTTTTATCTTATTCATTACATTTGTTTGGGTTATGTTTTTTCCCTTTATATTTCTATTTTATTTACCGCAAGGTAGGCCAGTTTCTGGTGATCCACCTGCCTTGGCTCCTCCGGTTGTGGCACCAGGGCGCAGCATGTCTGGGCTGCAGCTTGGTGGCACCTTCCCTGCTCCTGCACTATCTGTTCCTTCAGGTAGTTCATCCCCACAGGCCGGGAGTGTGCTCCCCTCTGGGAATGGAGGCGGTGGGGATGCCTATGCACCCATGAATAACTGTCAGGTATGGCACATAGGCTTGTGCAGCAGACTGTTGGCAAATGCCTATGCCAGAATGGAGAGCATGCTGTCCATCCTGGTGCAGCAGTCTGGCTGCAGTCGCCAGTGTCAGCCACTGCAGTGAAGGTGCAGTGCTCACAGCCCCATGGGTGAGGACTTGAGTCAAACTGTCACCATGTCTGACATGCATGGGACCTGGATATCCCCACCCCTCCCCAAGCAAGCTGTTCACCCCCTCTTGTGTCCCTCACCAACCCTGTTTGCTGTCTTGTATGTCTTGTCTGTCTACAAATGCTTCCTCACCTTCCCAACTTATCTTCCCCACAAATACCTATGTCCCTTCCCCAACATTCAACTCTCTCCTTAAAAAAATAAAAAAGGGCACTTTTGCCAAAACAATTTTGCCCCATGCATAGCTCTCCATTTTGCATGTGTCCACTGGACACACGTAATTTGTCCAGCTGGGTTGACACACTTATGTTGTTGTCACCCATCTCTCTGTAGGTGACAATCCAAATTCAGCTAAAAGTCTCTGCAAGTGCACAATTGTGCTGTTGAAGAAATGGATAGCAATGGTTCTTTCCTACACCCTTCCTGCACATTCCTACCTGCCTTTCACTATGTTTTATTCGTGCTTGACCCCATTTCACCACTTTCCTCTCTCCCCAATTTTCTTTTCTTTAAAGAGTCATTGCATGATGCTGTGCTATGAGCAGCATTGTTAAGCTAAGTTAAATGGTGGTATATTATTACATGTATATGAAAGCTTAATGATCACATTCAAAAAGTTCAACTACCCCTATATTGAACACAGTACCATCTGAACTGAATAATAGTGCATCAACCTGCCAAGCCATACAGCCAGTCAAATGGCACAGGTGCTTTAACCAAAACATAGTAATTGTCATTTTCTCATCATTAAGTGTGTTTACATGATGCTGCACTTTGCACCACATCACGCAGCAAATCTGCTAAAAGATTAATTGACAATTTGGAATTTAATAGGGAATCTGGTAAAGAAATAAATCACTATAAAGCTATACACATAGTAATACGTGTGAGCGAAGTATGTATCAGCAGTTCACTCCACAATTATCTGTACATGTAAAAACACACTTGCAATATTACTGACTCTGTAGCTCAATCTGTGAAATGCTTTGAAAACATTTATGTTTTTGGTTCACATGGCCCTGAGTTCAAATACAGGTCTGTCTAGCATTTAAAACACATGTATGTGTACAACACCATTATAAATTTTGATATGACTGTGTAATCACCTGCTTATCCACCAAATACAGTACGGATGGATTGTCTGCTTCCAAATAATGGAGGCCAATGGCCTACAGACAGGAACACATTCTAAGTATTGCTGTTACAACCCTAGAAAGTGCCTAGAATGTCAGGTTATGCATTACCATGAATTCCCAGAGGAATCTGAAGTATGTATTGCAAATGTGACTCAGTAATTCCAGAATGCAGTCCACAGTGATTTGCCAGTGATATTCCAGATGAGCAAAGGTGTAAAAGTAAAACACACATATCGGAATCATGCTAGAAGCAATGGTTGCCAGCACACATTGTTCCAGATGACTACCATGACTATTTCTTTCTCAGCAACTTGCTTCCAACCTTTGCTGTATGCGAGAAAAAAACATGTACCTTTGTGTACATATCGTTAAACAAATCTCAGTTTTGTGATAACTCACTGTAATAATTTCACTGTATTTACACTTGTTTTTGTACATTTGGAGCTTTTCTCCCCGGGCCTCTGCTGAAAATGGACCTGTATCCAGTCGGACTTTCCCGGTTAACAAATGTAAAATAAATAAATAAAATAAATAAATATTACAGTCTAGGTCTTCTAATGCTGATTGAATTTGTATATTAACCACGTGTAACTATATTTTCCTGTATATCTAGGGCTTGTTATGTCTTCTGCTGTATACTGCATTTTAACATATTGTTTGAAAATTCTCTGTATACTGTATTTTAACATATTGTGTAAAATTTTACTTACTGTCGAGCTTTTCTCCTTGGGGCTCTGCTGAAAATTGACCTGTGTCCAGTCAGACCATCCCAGTTAACAAATGTAAAATAAATAAATAAATGACATTACACATGACTTGGCAGTTGTTCAAGTAGTTGATATAATGATTAATGTATCCATATCTTTTTATAGGACACACCAGGCATGTTGCCTTTTACTCTGTTAATGATACCTTTTGCTAACATACTTACCTTAAACACATTCCTTAATTTCCAGTGGGATGACTTCCTTCGATCTGGCTCTGGCAGTTTATACAGGTCCCACAGTTACTCTTCTGTGTTGTCGTCCTGCAAAGTCTTTGGCCTCTCTATTTATGCATTTTGCCAGCAGCAGCTTCAGCTTGTAGCACACACATATGGATGTAAAAAGTAGCTGCTAGAAACATTCTCTCTGTGCTGATGTATGTTTACCCTACAAATTTCCACCCCAACATATAAGTAAGGGGGTGGAATCTACACTGATGCCTTATATCTTGTTGAGAAGTCGCATGGGATTGGCTGATTATACTGCAAATCAACTTTGTAGGCTGTATGTAGCATTCCTGAACCACAAAATGGTTCATATGCAATCAACTGCTAATGAGAACCATCATAAAAAGGCAAATTTCTAGCTAGGTAAACCAGTGTGGATGAGAGTTTTATCTTGTGTTTAACTCATTGACAGATTTATCGTAGAGCACTACCTTTCAACAGAGGAGTATTGTCTTCCGTCAGGTATGTATTCATTTTGTTTCCTAAATGATGCATGTGTTTGAATATATTTAGGAAGAATGTGGATTACATCATTAAGGCTTTGTTAGAACTGTACTGATGCATGGCATTGATCTCCAGTCCTGTTATACATAGACAGGATATAAAGTACACCAAGGCTATCATGCTGTCTGATAACTAGTTAACAGGTCTACTGGGTACTTCCTTTGATAGCAGTTGTAATAGAACACCGCTGTTTTGTTGGAACTATTGTTTATATTTCAATTTTTTTGGTGGGGATATTTCCTGCTATGGGGCACACTACAATGAACTGCTATCTTAGGTGTGTGAGTATATGTAAGTATCTGCCATGACACAAACAGGAATATGTCATTATATGTCTACTATCCTAGTTTCATCCACACCCTTTGTTTTGTTGGCCCACTGTTGAATATGAGATGTGTAATTAAGCGGTGATTACTGATAGCCTTCCTTTACTGCTGTATTGCTACATAGTTTACTTGTATGTATGTGATCCTTATATGTGTTATAATTTCTTCGTATTTCAGTAAAAATTATGCATGCCACCATTTTCTGAGGTGGAAAACTAACTCATCATTGATGCATTGTGACAACATTATTAGGTCATGCTGTCCCAAGGGAGGGCAAATAGGTCAGAATGTGCAGCCCTGTGGGATGACCTGGTATACAACATCAATGCTGTGAGTCATCAAAATTGAACCTATGAGCAGGTGCAATACTGTGCCACAAACATGGTCAATGCAGCAAAGAGGCATGCAGCTGACATGTCCAAGGATCATCAGGGCACTGGTAGTGGGCCTGCAACAGAACCTTCTCTCATAGCCACAGAGGAATTCCTGGCAAACCTTGCTACTCAGGACAGCTCCTAGACATCCATCTGCCAATATGTTGTAGACGTGGGTGCCCTCCGTTCCTCTCAAGAGGAGTGTCCAGGTATGCTTAGTTAGATCAGCAGCAGAATACTATTGCGTTCATCCTGTCAAGGTGTCTATAGTTGTACATGGGTGTCAGGTGTTTTTTTCGGGGGAGTAGGATAGCTGCAGTTGTAAGCTCATGTAGAGATTGTCACCCATATACCTTTTAAGATTTCAGTTACTGCAGATATGAGATCATTGGACACATTAACCCCTGTTGTACTGTAACATGTGGTGCTGCTGCTATTATCTCCCCCCAACTTTTTTCAGGACCATCAGGAATTGGAAGAGGCCGTGCTCCTGCTGCTGGTAAGAAGAAAAGTGTTATGTCAGCGATGTAGATATATTTCAATGGGTTTACCTTTACAAGATCGCAAATAAAATATGTGACCAGTCAAATATCTGACTCAAAATGTCAGAAACTGCACTTTTGAATGCTTAAAACAGTGAAAGTGCTGCCCAACGAATTCAACATTCTGGGAATGTTGAATGTGTTCAAAACACCTGACATTTATCCGGATGTCTCCAAACACCGTTATGCAGGAGGGCAATCTCCCCTGCACCCCCATTGGGGAAGTTGTGCCCCCCCACACCCCATGCTAATATACTAACTTCAAGATTTTAGTACAGTAAGGGAAGGGGTACATGTTCCGATCCCCCTGTGTAATACGATCTGCACTCAGAATTCCGATTTCACATGAGCAAATGCACACTGGCATTCACTCAATTGTAATTTCGGCAATTCGATGTTTGTCATTACAAACTCTGGAAATCATACTTTTGCACATTTGCCGTCGCATATGTGTGCTTCAGCCATATAAAGGTAAATCATTTCAATGTCTTAGCTAAAGTGTCATCCCAGGCTTGATGTTTTGATTGATGTATTGTCTGCATAATTGTCAACTGTAAAGGCATTTTCTGAATGTCCACAGTTTACACTCATACTTTTCCCTTTCAGGTATGACCACAGTGATTGACTTGAAAACCAGTGTCAGATTATTAATGATTGCCATAACTGTCAACTGTACAGATTTTTTTGCAGAATGTCCACAGTGTACATCATTTATTTTTTGCTCATAAGATTGTTGTTTTCTGAATAATTATTTCCAAAACATTACAGATTGGGGTTAGAAAACAATGCTCACCTGTCCTACTCTGTGAGGTTGGGAAGTATACAAACCTGTAATAGTGACAGCAGTGTATACAGCTTGACATATATTGCACCATAGTAGTGCAGAGCATAGTAGTGCAGGTATTAATGTATTGTGTTTTCTTTTTTATCACAGGTGATTCAGGAGGTTGGTCTTTGTCCCCAACACCACCTGACAAAGTGTCTCTTCAGACTCTGATGATGTTGGTGGCCAAATTAAGGCACAGCTGGAGATTGCAGAGGCTGAATCAGACACAGAAGTTTACATCCATTGACCACCCTCATTATCATTGTACAGAGCCAGTATGTCCACTCATACCCAGTCCCCTGAGGCCACAGATATTGGACAGTTGGAGGGTGGGGACATTGAACAGGGAAGTGTGGCTACTTTGGCTTCAGTAACTGTCAGTACTGGCCATAACCAAACTGTTGGCAAGGTTCCATACAGGCGGATTCATAGGGGTGCTCGTAGAAGGCCTGCTATTCCTCCACCACCTGTTGCAGGTGTCTCATCACATCTCAGTCGGTGTATCTGTAGGGCCATCATAGAGGCAAATTTGGAAAGGAACTCCCAATTAATGCTCAGGGTCATGGATGCAGCACAGTCTGACATCCATGACTGCCTCCACTGTGTTGCTGATACTCTGGATTGGTTGACTGACACAATGGAAAGAGGTCGGTCTGAGAAAGATCGCACACTATCTGTCATAGAATGCACATTGTCTATGATGGAGATTCTGATTGGAGTTGGGGATCAGACTTGTGGGTGTAGGTCAGCAACTACATCTGCTGTGAGTCAACGTGGCCATGTCCAATCATGCTCCCATAGTGACAGTACATCCAGTGTTCTGGAGCAAAGGGCACTGTCCGCACCAAGACATATGAGGCCATGGGCCCATGGTCCTGGGGGTTTCTGTGAAGGACACATGTCAAGCAAACATCAGTCACCTTCAGGTAGTAAGTAGCACAGCATCTGACCTTGGGCATCGAGGTGCCAGTGTAACTCCTGGCAGAGCCAGTTCTCATGTTTGGGGGCAGAGATGATAAACTGCCACCTCTACCATGCATGGCTCACAGTTGTCCAACATACAGACACATAGGGCTAGCACTGAGCTTGGCTGTGTTCATACAGGCAGTTACACACCAATGTCACATTGAGTGCGCCTACAGACACACACGTAACATTTCCATGGTCCATCTTTCCTGATTCCCTTGCTTACTCATACAAACTCTTGCCAGCCTATTGGGTCAGACTAGGCCTCTGACACCACTCACACAACACGATGTGCAAGTGGTGATAACTGTGTCCCATCCCTATCATCTTTCTCATGGATACAGGGAAATAAAGCTATGTGTCTGATGCATAGGGTGACTATCTACATTAGTATGAATTCCTTTCATCTGTTGGTGCTGCTGACATGCCACTTGCACTGGTTATTTATAGATATTGTACTTTGCCATTTTTACTGTGGATAGCATAATAATTTGTCTATGTTAAAATGGATGCTATTGTAAGGCCGTGGAGTCACACAGTGAAAAGTGTTTCGTGAAAATATCTACATTTCTCTTTCAGGATTGTGCAGTACACACCTATGGGTGCACATCTTCAATCAACCCATCAATGTCGAAGGAAAGGTTTGAATGTCAGCACAGAAAACAAATGTCATCAGAAAGGTAATACAGTATAGGTTCATAGGTGTTTACTAGGCTATCAAACACAAGGGTTTTTTAAGCCTAGCCATGCATCCCATACCTCTGACAATTTCTGATACCCTTGATAAGTGTAAGCAGGGGGTTGGGTTCATAGGTTCATAGGTTGGTACTAAGCTATCAGCCCTAGGGCCTATACAAGCCTAGCCATAACAATTCCCTGGCTATTTCTTCCCACACTATGTACTGCCCTGGACCCCTGTCTGACATGATCCCTGGGGTGAATTTCTTTTCTCCCATCCAAATGTCAAGGTTCCTTTTGAAGAGGGCCAAAGAGGTACTCTGCTTGACATGTATGGGCAATCTATTCCAGAGTCTGGGGAGTCTCTGGGTCAGGAACCTATCCCTCCAGCATGTTTTGTTTATTGTGATGACAAAGTTTAGATCCCTGGAGCGTGTGGCTCTGAGAGATTGGGATTTTTTTAAGTATAGCGTGTCCAACAGCTCTGGGTTTGACATGGCCTTGTATGTTAAGCAGAGAGCGCCTCTGAGTAGACGATATGCAACAGAGTATAGCTGGAGTTTTTTAAGGTGGTCAGTGTAGGGCATCTGCTTTAGGCCTGTGATTCTTTCAGTGAGGTATTTCTGTGGCCTTTCCAGTTGTTGCAGATGTCTTGAGAGGTACATACCAAATGGGGTGTTGTATTCTATAATAGGTCTAATGAGGGATGAGTACAGTGGGACAATGACCTCCTTTTTTCTGGATGGGCCTTTAGTGATGAGGTGTGCCACATAGAAGGATTTCCTGACTGTTGTGGCGATGTGGTTATCGAAGGTGAGACCACTGTCCACCTGTGTCCCTATGTCTCTAATCACACTTTCGGTGTTTAGTGTACTGCCACCTATATGGTAATTCATGGGTACATGTTTTTTCCCAAAGGGGATAACAATACATTTCTTGGAATTGAGCTTGATCCCATGGCTCTGGCAACAAGCATCTGTTTCTGTAAGGCCCTTTTGTAGAGTATCCACATAATTTGGAGATTCAATAATGGCTCCCAATTTGCAGTCATCTGTGAACTTTGTTAGCCAGAGTCCCTTAATGTTGGGCTGTACTTCAGAGAAGTAGATGCCAAACAAGAGCGGTCCCAGGACTGAACCCTGAGGTACTCCACTTGTCACTTGTCTGGAGCTGGATTTGGAGTCGGCTACTTTTACAGTGTGGGTTCTATCAGTAAGACAGTTAGCAACCCATTGGGTGATGTAGGGATTAATGCCCAGCTTAGTAAGTTTATCTATGATTCCAGAGTGGGGGATGGTGTCAAAGGTCTTGGCAAGGTCTAGATAGGCTGTGTGGACCACCTTACCCTTGTCCATGGCTCCGGAGACTGATTCGAAGAAGTCAATCTGGATCAGGAGACAACATCGGCCCTTCACGATCGCAAACTGGGTGGGGTCCAGTGTTTGAAGGTTGCCAATGTCTTTGTTTATAAGTTCCATGATAATACACTCCATGGCCTTGCAGATAAGGCTCGTCAGACTGATGGGATGGTAGTTTCCGGGATCCAAGGTGGATCCCCCCTTGAGGAGTGGGATAACTGTAGCTCTGCACCACTCAGTGGGCCCAAAACCTGAGGTGAGGCTATGATTAAACATGAAACTTAGGTGAGGTGCCAGTTCATATTGTAGTTCATGTAGTACACAGCCCAGGATGTCATCTGGTCCCATGGATGCTGTATTCTTAGCTTTGGAGAGTGCGTTTTTTACCTGTGTGGCCGTTATTACCAGAATTTGGGAGACGAAACATTTATAGTTTGCCTGTGTCCATTAGAGATATAGGTGCCAAACCAGGGATGAATTCTCTGTTCCCCATCCAATTGTCCAAGTTGCACTTGAATTGTGTTAGGGAGGACTCTGCTTCACATGGATGGGGAGCCTGTTCCACAGAGAGGGTAGTATCTGGGATACATACCTGTATTTCCAGCAGGTTCTACTTATATCACAGGCAAGGTGTAAATATTTAGAATGAGTAATTCTGGTGCTGTTTGTTTTGTGGATGTGCAGGAGGTCCAGAGTGATTTCTGACAATACCCTGCATGCCAGGCATAGATCTCCCCTCAAGAGCCTGTAGGAGACAGAATACAGGGAAAGGGCCTTGACGAGGTCTGCATAGGCATTTTACTTATGCCCTGTAGCCCTGTATTGGTTTAGTGAGGAACCTCTGTGGACATTCCAGTTATTGGATATCCCTGGTTAGGTACATACCAAAGGGGATACTGAACTCAATGATAGGTCTGATGAATGCTGAATACAGTGGAACAATGACTTTCTTCGACTTAGATGCCATACCTTTGTTTATAAATTGCACAACATAGAATGTTTCCTCAATACTGTAGACAAGTGATAGTCAAAGGCTATATTAATATCTTTGTGTGTATCTAAGTCCCTGACTACTGGGTCAACTGTTATAGGTATGTTGTCAATATGATAGTTACCAGGGGTGGATGACTTCCCAAAGGATAATAATATGCATTTCTTCGCATTTAGTTGCAGTCCATGGCTCTGACACCAGTTGTATGTCTGTGTCAGCCCCTCCTGGAGAACATTTCTGTCAGTGTGAGATTCACTCACAGTTCCTAATATGCAATCATATGCATATCTAGTCAGCCAAAGACCACTGACATTGATCCTGACATCAGAGAAGTAAATGACTAAAGGAGCAGTTCAAGGACTGATTCCTGAGGGACTCCATTTGTTACTGCCCCCTTTGTAGAGGTGGACTCCCCTATTCAACTTCATGTGTCCTGTTTGTGAGCCAGTTGGATATCCACTGGGTGACATACGAGTTTGTACCTAACCTCTTGAGTTTTTCAACAATGGCTGATTAGGGGTATAGTGTCAAATGCCTTATCAGGTCAAAGTAGGCAGTGTCAACCATATGTCACTCATCCATCACTTTGGTTACCTTCTCAAAGAAGTACACCGGGTTGAATAAGCATAATCTGCTCTTGATTAAACCAAACTGGGCTTGGGCTTGGTCCAATGTCTGGAGGTGTACTATATCCATGATAATTCTTTCTATGGCTTTACATATAAGACTAGTGATACTTATTGGTCTGTAGTTACCAGGGTCTGTAGATGGTCCACCTGTGTGTAGAGGAATGATTGTTGCTGTTCTCTACTCATGAGGCACAAAGCCTGCTTCGAGGCTACAGTTACATAGTAATTCCAGCAGCCCTGGGATATTGTCTGGGTCCATTGATGCAGTGTTCTAGGTCTTAGAGAGAGCATTAAGGACCTGTTCCCTATTGATAGTAGGGGGAGTTATATTTGATGATATTTGCTGAGAAAAGGTTGAGGGGGAGATAGGGGTAAAGTTTGAGTTGAATTTATAACACAGGGATGTTTGCTATATCTTCTGGCTCA
The DNA here is from genome assembly GCF_019279795.1 of Protopterus annectens. Taxonomy (NCBI): domain Eukaryota; kingdom Metazoa; phylum Chordata; order Ceratodontiformes; family Protopteridae; genus Protopterus; species Protopterus annectens. The sequence continues at coordinate 77,701,436 of NC_056749.1, forward strand.
TTATGGATGACATCATTTACAATGAGCTCTGCAGACAATTGTGCATTGCCTTTGAGGCTGCAGATATAACTAAATTATGCTTTGTGGTTGTCTTTGGCCTGGAAGGCCAAATTTACCTCAAATGTGGCTATGGTAGACTTTATTTGTCCTCTGAGTTGTTTGTTTAGTTTGATGACAGTGCTTTTATTCTGCTGGGTGCTGCACCTTCTAATTTTTGCCATGATTTTCTTCCTCCTGTTATACAGCTTATTGATTCTGTGATTCCACACGTGTGGCTTGTTTTTGAGTTAGGTCTGTACTTCTTCCTGGTGGGTACAACTGCCTCTATGCAGCTTAATAGCTTAATACATGCTTGTACAGGGTTTCTGTGAGCAGTTAGTTCTACACAGGCAGCAGAGTTATCAGGGTTTATGAGGGCTTGACATTTTGCAAGTTCTCACTTAATAGCAGGAGGTTAGCCATAGAGTAATTCCTGAATCTTCCATGTTTAGCTGGTATCCAGGGTTTTTCTTTTACTACAAAGGAGACCATTTTGTATTCTGATCTTACCAGAGAAGATATTACAGTAGGGGGTGTGCATCACTCTCCCATATTTGTGAGGCCAGATCCAGTATGGTTGCACCCCTGGTTGGTGTATTGACTATCTGATCCAGGGAGTTTAAGTTTACAAAATCCAGGAATCTCAGTGCCTTTACATTTGGTATAGCATTCCCAGTTAATAGTAGGGTAATTAAAGTCAGCCATGGATATGTTATTGGGTTGGATGGTTAGTAGTTTAAATACATTGTATGGGTTTTCTGATTCATATAGGGGGCCTATGGCATGCAAGGAAGTGGTACTGGATTTTCCTCTGGTGATTTGAACAAGGAGCAGCTCAGGTGCATCGTCCTGTTTAGCCTTGAAGTATATGTAGTTTAGATGTAAATACAGACACCTCCACCTTTAGTCCCTGCCTGTGAAGTAGCTGGTCTAAATGTGTGCAAGGCAGTATAACCTTGCAATATTGGTGTGCTCTCCACGGCTTTAAATCAGACTCAATGACCACATGACTTCAGCATTCTCTAGGATGAAGAGAGCTTATAGGGAGTGGAGTTTTTTGTTTAGACTCCTCACACTGAGCAGTAATACCTTCAGATTTCTTTGGTTTTGACTTGTTATTTCAGAAGTATTTTCATTTTAGCATTGTCTAAAAAAGTCACTGTGGGGAAGACAGTGTTTTAGCTAATATTCCAAAGTCTAGATGGGAGAGGTGCAGACCATCTCTGCCAAAGCAGTGTGGTCTGTTGGCCATCTTCTTCCATGCTGACAAATATTGCACCCCTTAGAATGACACCAGAAAGTAAGCCAATCATTAAGTTAATCATCTTTGCTCGTATTGTGGCATCATCCTTGGAGAAGGTAAAACACTGCACAATGCTAGGCTCATACCAACCTGGGACACATTCTAAGAACTCCAAGATGTCTGTCTTAATATAGTCTTTGGAGGTAAATCACAGGTCCTGTACACCCACATGGACTATGACTGAGTCATATTGACTTTACGGTGTATAATTACACCACTCTGAACATTACACAAGACATCATTGACTTTTTGGCTAAGGACTTTTCTTTTGTGCCAGGGCGTAGCATGGACATAAGTAGACTTATCATTGATTTGAAGGTTTTCATACGTAAATTAAACCTACAAAGTTTGATGGGGAATAATTCATCTGCCACTAATTTACTTAGAGTATCCAGTTCCTATAACCCACCCCTCCATTCCACCCTACAAACATTTGAAAAAGTTTGTGAGTTGGATATATGGGCTATCAAGAATTCAATCACACACAGTAAACAGAAGAATTCTCCTAACATTACAATGTTGGAGAATGATTTCATCCAATTGATAAAAGATTGTCATATTCGTGTGTTGAAACCTGATAAGGGTGGTGGGTTAGCTTTTATGGATTATTTTAAATACGTTGAGTATTTGTCCAAACATCTTGAGTTGCCTGCTTATAAAATTACTTCTTTAAATGAAATAAATGCAGCCTACAGAAAAATTAATAATATGCTCAACGATTTATTTTTGGAAGGATACATAGACAAGGAAACTCTAAATTATTTAGTTATGCCAGCCCCAAAAATCCCAGTATTTTTTGGGACACCAAAATTGCACAAAAGACTCACCTCCCCTCCATTTAGACCTATAATTGATGGCAGACGGTCTATTACCCAGGCATGTGCCAAATACGTCGACAGTATATTGAAACCTTTAATATTTTCTGAATCGCATATTTGTAAAGATTCATGGTTCTTTTTGAAAAATATCAATAATCTTACATACAATGACAACATGATATTTCTTACTGTCGACATAAAAGATTTATATACAGTCATTCCCCAAAATATTGGCCTAGCCTGGGTTAGAGAGTTTATGTGTGCAAAAAATGTTAACCATGACACTATAAATTTGATAGAGACCTTGCTTGAAATTGTCTTGTCGAACAATTTTTTCATGTTTGAAGATAGATATTATCTACAAACTTCAGGTGTTGCTATGGGCTCACCTTGTGGCGGTTCATTTGCCAATGCGGTACTAGCACATTGGGAGTCCACCTATCTGTTCAAGGAAGATCTTTTTTCTAAATATGTTTCCTGGTATACCAGATACCAGGATGACATTTTTTGCATTTGGGAGGGTGACAGAGAGTTGATCCCAACTTTCATCGACAAATTAACAAACTCGACAGAATTTCTGGAATTTACATATAATGTCGATGAGACAGAGATCAACTATTTAGATATAGCATTGATCAAAGACAGAGTAAACCAAAGGTTTAAAAGTAGAATTTTTAGGAAGGCAACATATTCAAATGCCTTCCTACATTTTGTAATCACCCTTATCACCAAAAGAAATCTGTCATTAAGGGACAGATGGTTAAATGGTTAGTGATCCTTCTGATTTTGCTGCTGAGTGTAGTAAACTTACTGACATGTTTATAACAAGAGGCTATCCTCAGTCTCTAATTAGTAACAAATAAAAGAGAGTTAGGATACTTTTTTCCTTTACTTAGTACTACGAGTTTAGATCATATTAACAACATCACAACATCCGATGGTAGTATAATAACTACGGATATTAGTGAAAAGGAGAAGTTTAACATCAGTTTTTTGCAAACTTATTGTTTTGATTCAGCCAAAATTAGAGAAGTTGTCAATAAAAATTGGCAAATCATTCAAGAGGATAGATCACTTTCCACTCTCTTAGGTGACCGCCCTAGGATTACATACAGAAGAGGGAGAAACCTGAAAAGCATTTTTGAGAGCAAATTAATTTCAAGGTCTAATAGACCTATGTACAGGGAACATGTTCCCAATGCAAATTCATCAGAGTAGCCACAGTATGCACTATTAATGGTAATGACATCAAATGTGCAGGTCATTACACATGTGAATCTAAAGCAATTGTATATGTAGCACTGTGTAATCTATGTAAAGCTTTCTACATTGGGAAAACCGAGAGAAAGTTAAAAAATAGAATTTACGAACACCAGTATGCTATCTCGAAAGCAGATGTTAACAACGCCCTTTCCAGACATTGTTTGTTCCATTTCTTTGTTTTACAACAAAGAGAAATGGATGTAAGAGGTGGCCCATGGCAAATCCTTTTGGAAATAGATGAACTGCTATGGCAGATTAGAATGAGAGCCCAGGTTTTTCCAGGCATTAACGAAAGTTTATCCATAAAATGTGTCCTGAAATGGTTATCCTATAATAGGTAAACAGGGGAGAACTTTGTAAAACAGGACATTTTTGTTTTTTGCATTCATGTATGAACGTATACTGGCAGAATACATTGATGTATGAGGCAGAGCATATTAACTATTTTATTTACAGACAATCATTATTTGTATAGAAAGCTTATTTTTAAGCAAGTGAGCACGTAATTTATCAGCCATATTTTAAATTGCTATATATACACGTGTTTACTGGTTAGAATTTAACACGATGAACAAGTTTCAATTGAATCTAGTTTTTTGATAATTTCATTAGTTTTATATCTAATTCTATGTTGATTATTTTAAGCTTGAATAATCAATTTATAACTTTAGTATAAACATACATATTTTTATTTAAGGACAATCTTTACAATTCAGTAACTGTTGTTTGCACTAATTCATATAAACACTAGTTTCCATTCTATCTATATATATATAAATATATAAAAAATTCTTATTGCAGTACTGTCTAGTTTTTTAATGATGTATAGAAAAGTTTTTTAATGAAACACATGTAATTTACAAGTTAGTAATTCCCAGGGTAAAATGGTGGCTTTTTAAGGTAGTCATGGTTTTTTGATTTAGTAATAATGCATTCTAACTTGATTGGTTAATGAATTTAATTATGATGTATAAAACATTCTCCTTGTAACCCAGTTGTTGTCTGAAGAAGGCGGGTTATCCGAAAGCGCTTACGTGAATTTGGTTTTACTTGTCGAGTATTAAAGCTGTGTTCCAGCTCTCCTATTGTGTGCAGTCCGCTCATTTTCAGTTAAAAGTTTGTTTTTTGGTTGCAATTTTGAGTCATATTGGTACTTATGGTCCGATGAGATGAGTGCATGCATAATGTGGTGGATCCTCATCCCTGATAAGCAACTGACCATGCCTTTCTCCTTACTCAGCCAGTGAGAGGGACATCAGTGTGTCTCACAATGGCGTCTCCAATGACTAGAATGTTGGATTATGTTGAGGCTTGCCGTATGGGCTCGTAGGTTGAGCCTTCATGAGGAGTAGCTCTATGTGTTCATGTGGGTGTTATTTTGAACAAGTGTATTTGGGGCTGCTGAGGGTATTTGTTATCTGTACTTTGTCAAGAAGGTCTTTGTGGTTTAGGAGGGTTACATTTAAGGGCCTCAGCATATGTCTACTTTGAATTGTGTGTGATTTCCACAATGTGTGTCCTACTGACTACTTTATTGACATTAGGAGTACCTTTATGTGAGAGCTTTGCCTCCAGTGACATTGTGTAAATACATCTCTCGCATACCATTTCAGTTTATTTGAGAAATAACTGCTTGTCAGTAAACATTAGGCAATTTTTACATTGCTTTAGGATGCCCATATCCACCAAGGTGATGGCAAACACAGTGGGAAAGGTCATATCCATGGCAACAGACCCTTTTTTATTAATTAGACAGTTGCAATGAGAATATCAATCAATGTCTCATGTATCTGGTTTGCAACTATGGGGACAGTGCTTGTCGCTGCAGGCTAGTTGTCCTCTGTGCAACTAGGTATTGCAGAAGATTAAATTGTGCTTTTACAGGAAAAAATGTCACTCAAGGTGTCTGAGTCTATACAGAACACTGCCAAATACTTGATGGGAAACTAAGATGTAGACTCTGAAAATTTAAGGATGAAGTATTTAGGCAGATATTCTGAAGTTAGATAGAAATTAAGCAGTGCTTACTTAAAACAAAGAATTAGCTTGTTAAGAATGATGAAGAGAGAGGAGTCACATGAAGGGTGACTGCCTGGTTACTACTAGTGCTGGTGTCACCATAGCTTCACTCTGAAGGGATACAATGCTCCTTTGCTTCTTCTCTCACCAAATGCAAAATAATAGCACAAATCCCAAGATAAGAAACAGGCCATAGCGCACCATAGCTTCACTCTGAAGGGATACAATGCTCCTTTGCTTCTTCTCTCACCAAATGCAAAATAATAGCACAAATCCCAAGATAAGAAACAGGCCATAGCCTGCTTGATGAGCCACAGTCTTGTTCCAGATGATGCAAGGGTCTGTAGGCATATTGTATCCTTTTCCCAGTAGATGCCTTGAATTGCAACTAGACCAGTCAGTTTAGTTTTGTACATATTATGCCTTGGGTTCCAGGGTCCATAGGATGTGACTAGGGTAGTGACCTAATGATGATTAGGAGCATAGCTTTTGCATCACGATGTAATGTTCAATGTCAGATGACATAGATGTCCAAGATTTGTCTAGCAAGGTCCACAGTGACAGTGATCTATGTTAGATAACATTTCCACAGCAATTCATGTAGCCTGCCCTTCAACAGGGTAATGGAGGTGCTCTGCTTGACATGGATGTGAGGCCTACTGCAGAGGACTGTCCACCTTTGGAGATGTTCCTGTCCCTTCAGCATGTCCTATCTATGTCATACTGTACATTTGGTTCCTGGAACCTGTAACTGTAGTCCCACATTAATTCACACAATGTCCATTTGCTGTCTGGTTGTTTGAAAGGCATTGTAGCCTTACAAGGGCAAAGTACTTACTGCAAACTTTAACAAGTTGTCTGTGCATGCACAGACATTCACATCTTCACTGCAAAGAGTGCTAGTTTACACTTTGAATGCCAAGGGTTTAACAGAATGCCCCCTACCTTGTTGGAGTTGTACATTATCACATTTGTAAGTCAGCTCTTGCAACCCTACCTAATAATATGATATTGGTTCAAGCAAGTGCCATATGCCTGGCAAAGCAGCATACTCAATCCACCATGTTATCCTACACTGTCAGGTACTGTTTTACCTTAAAACGACACCATAAACATAATAACATCTTACATGTATGCATCGGCCAGGCCACTGTGTAACCATGACCTTTCTGATGTATACACAAGCAATAATCTATTGATAATGACATTAGCAGTGTCTGTTGAAGAGAAGTGGACAGCATCCCATAGGCTGATGTAAAATGCTCTGATTAACAGCTTGGGCTGATGTAAAATGCTCTGATTAACAGCTTACATACCCATCAAGTTGACTGTCATGAGAATAATACCCCTACCCATCTATGTTTACAGAATATTGGACTACACACACACACGCACACACACACACACACACACACACACACACACACACACACACACACGCACGCACGCACGCACGCACACACACACACACACACACACACACACACACACACACACACACACTTGGCTGCAATGAGAATAGAACCTATATCTACCTAAGTTTATAAACTACAGAATGGGGTACTTATTACATGTACCACATCTTGTCTAATGCATCTGTCAGGCAACTGTGTAACCATGACATTTTCTGATGTATACACAAGCAATAATCTATTGCTAATGACATTAGCAGTGTCTGTTGAAGAGAAGTGGACAGCATCCCATAGGCTGATGTAAAAATCCTCTGATTAACAGCTTATACACCCATCAAGTTAGCTGTAGTGAGAATAGTATCCCTACCCATCTACGTTTACAGAGTGCTGGACAGTACAGACACACAAAGTTGGCTGCAGTGACTAGAACCCCTATCTGTCTATGTTTATAAACTACAGAATTCAGTACTTATTACATGTACCATAGCTCATCTAACATTAACATGACTTTAGTTAATCTTATACTAGATAACATCTGCAGGCCTTAAGAGGACATCAGTTGGGAGCCCTGCATCAACTGCAAGACCCAAAACAGTCCAAAATCATGCCAGTTTGGAAGTCAGTGTGGAATTTGTGCTTGTTCTGTAGGGAGATGGACACAGACACCAAGTGGACTGGAGTGAAATTAGAACTCCTACCTATCTACAATTACAGACAGAACACAGTACTTAATGCATGCATCACAGCTGAAGTCTGACATTAACATGACTTTAGGTAAGCGTATAGTAGCTGATATCAGCAGGCCTTATGGAGGACAGCCATTTGGAGGCATACATCAACTGCAAGACCAAAAACAGTGCAAAATCATGCCAGTTTGGAAGTCATGTGGAATTCACACTTGTTCTGTAGGGAGATGTACATGCACACACCAAGTAGACGGAGAGAGATTAGAACCCCTATTTACCTACATTTATGGACTATAGAACACAGTACTTAACATACACACCACTGCTCAGGTTTGACATTAATATAACTTAAGGTAAGCTTATAGTAGCTAACATCAGCAGGCTTTATGGAGGACAACAGTTTGGAGGCCTGCATCAACTGCAAGGCCCAAAACAGTGCACACCCATGCCACTTTATAAGTCAGTGTGGAATTCACACTTGTTCTTTAGGCAGATGCAGATGCATGCACATGCGTGCATGCACACACACACACACACACACACACACACACACACACACACACACACACACACACACACACACAAATGTGTGCACCAAGTGGGCAATGAGATTAGAACACCTAGTTATCTCCATTTACACAGCACTTAACACATGCATGGCTCAAATCTGCTTTATAAATGACTGCAGGTGAGCTAATCAAAGAATACCTAACCAAGCCCTGTGTTGAACAGATTGAGAGGCCTGCAGAGTCACACTGTATCTTACTACTATTATCCGCATCTAGTAGCCTATCAGTCATCTAACTGTTTAGTAACTTAGTTATGTGACAGCAGTACCCATATTGAGCATATGTGTCTGTTTGCAATTGGATGGGCAAGCCTGTGGCCACAATCAATTTGCTGTATCCATGAGTGAGCACACAACATTAAACATTTCACAACCTGCTCAGTTTTTGATGTATGTGTGGTGATGTCCAGTAGACACAGTGGGGCTGTAGTGAATGTGTGTGCTGTTGCTGGCATAGAGACAAACATATGGCTTCATAATATATGTACATATTCTTATAGTGTGCCATACATTTTCAAGTTTTCCATATATATGGGCATATCTTCATTTATTGAAATAACCACTTGGCCACCATGGTGAACTTTGCTCTTTTCTCAAGTGTATTGCAATCTCAGAGTTGATATATTTAGTTAGGGAGAGTGTGGAGTGCACAGTTAGTTGTTTTGACCTGGTGGCCAAGTGGTTATTTACCCTATGAATAACTGTCAGTGATCCGAGACTTCATTTATTTCATCTTTCATACAAGTGGTCTCACTTATTTAAAATTCGGTAGGTGCAATTTAGATAAATGAAAGTAGACCCTTATATATATATATATATATATATATATATATATATATATATATATATATATATATATCTTTGTGTATACCCATTAGACCTGTTTTAAAAAACAGACCACTAAAAACTTGACTTGAGTGAATATAGATGGTACAATTATAGATTTTATATATTTTATATATTTAAGCATGAATTTTATGTATATGTATTTATATATTTATATATATTTATGTTTTACTATCACTTTAAAATTTTAAATTGTTTAATTGATAAATTGATTGCTCAAGGATATATAGTAGATTAAGTAGTGTGTTTGTCATGTCTGAAGAAGCAGTGGGCTTGAACACTCTTCTCCTTCCTGGCCTAGGCCTATGTGAGCAGCACCACCAGCACTGACTTCAGCATTTAGCACATACAGATGTAGAATAGCTGCAGCAGTCATTAGCATTATCTCAGTTAAAATGTCCAAGTCTCTACTCCAATGGCTCACAGTATTGAGGGAAAATCAGAGTGTAGGATGTATGCATACTTTATACAGTTGTGGTGTAAGTTCACCACATGGGATTGACTAATTATGATGCAGTTCACCTACTTAGGATATAACTGACATAATTTAAAGGCCCTACTTTAGTGTGCGTTTCTGTGCAGAGCACAGGGTAGTGCAGCATAGCTAAGCAAAGCAGCATATCGTTAATTGAATACATCCAGTTTCCATTTATAGATGTCAACCTCATGACTCAGACATGGGTGATATGGTTGCATGAAAAAGCTAAACTACACCCAAACCATTTGCATCAAGCTGTGCACTGCAGAAACATGCATACTAAGAAAAAAAAAATCTCTCATAAGTGACGACACCCCCCGATGTCATCCACATCCAGTGGGAATATAAACACCATGTAGGAGCCTACTTGAAGTGGATATCCATACACTGTTGCTCCCTTTAGCGATTCAATATATCCATAGCATTTTCCCCTCATTTGTATAATATTCATGCTGACAGCCTAGAAACTACATGGTTTATAGCCATGTAAGCTGGTTAACAGCATGAAAGCATGATAGTGCAGACCTGACGCAAGGTCTTACAGTACTTTTGTCTAGAGCAAATTGTAATAGTGTTCTTTTATATTTTCTTTAACTTTTATATTAAGCATGTTTTTGCTATGCATCTCATTGAACAAGCAAGTGGGAATTTATAAAAAAAAATATTAATTTAACATAATTCCTGGTGTTTTCAAGGTATCCACGGTGTATGATTAGAACATTATTGTATGGGATCTTACCTTTTCAGGGAAATTATGTCCATATTTGCGGACTTTTACATCCCCTTCTTTCAGTGTAGACTCCTGTACATGGAAAATTTCCTCATACACAACTAACATGAACATGGAATCTACACAGATACATTATGGGTTGTTGGATCACTCCACCTGGTTAATTTGCAAAAAAATTCATCTACCTAAGGCAAAATTTGCATTGCCCAAAAGGTTCCTTAGCTGCTCATGCTTGCAAGTGATCGGGTGCCACTACATGGAGTTTATTGAAACTAAAACTGTTCACACTCACAAGGGAAAAATTTTGTGTAAGCATTATTGAATTTCCATTAAACACTTTTCTGTCAGCTCATGACTACCTATATCCAAATCCAAACTCTGAATGAACAAAAAAACTAAAAGTCTTTATAGAAAATAGGGATTTAGCCAGGAATATTAGATGAAATTTATTTCCCCTTAAACTGGACTAAAATTAATAACATAAGAAATGTAACAAAAAGCATACGATAACATAAGTCTAATAACAAAAAATCTCAATAAGCCCGCTTCAAAACCTAGTCACACTGATAATTAACAGTATCATACACCACAGAAACCAGCATCACACCCTATGCACCAAACATCTGCCCTTACAGACCCCTACTGTTTACTCCTCCATTCATTTTTAGCCATAAAAATAAAGCAGACTAAAAAAATGACTAGATATGATAGCTGTAGACCCCTGCCCCCCAGGTCTGATGGTTTATATACCTTATATATTAAAGTATACAGAGAACATCATTTTTATACATTCTGCGCCATATGCAGTGTTTGCCTCTGTCCAACATTACACCTATTGCATGGAAACAAGCCATTGCAAACCTTTCATAATGTTGCCAAACCTTCATCAAAACTGATTTTAGGCCCATTTCTGTATACTACCAAAACATTTTGAAAAGTTAATCTGCTCTCAAATATCTTCCTGTATACAGAAATATTACTTATTTTCCAGGCACCCACCTGACTTTTAGTCAGGCGAGAACACAATGAGAGCACTTTGTGCACTAAGATGATATTCTGCTAAAAACCTGTCAAGGTCACTTAACTAACTCAGTATTTAGTAATGTAATCAATGCCTATTACATGGCCGACCACAGTTTCCTGCTCAATGTACTCATATCATCAGAACTTAGCCAAAAAAGTCCTTAAGAGTTCATTTTTAACAAATGATTTAGAGTCAAAATAGAATAAAAATAAGAAGATATCCCCCACAACAGCTATCTCTGAGGGATTACCCTACAGCTTCAATTTCATGAATTCCTATATATGTGAATAACCTAGATTCATAAGAACTTACTAGGCATAAGGTGCAGGAGACCATTAAGGAGTCTAGCCAAATTCCCAATTACCCCAAAGCACTGCCTGGTGAAGTCGCTTACTCAGTATCATATGATGACAGGATTAAACCCTGTACTTCAGGATGTAGATCATTAACAGCTCATAGCCTTAGTGCCCGGTTCTAACTGACTGGTTATCTAGTGTGTCTCCCCTTAAACTTCATAATAAAAAAATCAAAAATCTTACTCCTACTTTCCACTTAATGGTTTAGTAAACATTAGAAATAGAACACATGATGTTTGGAACCCACGAGAGGCTGTAATCAATAATATCAAATTTGCATATCTTCTGTAATAGCCAAGAACCATTAGAAACAACCCATTTCTGCTAATTTGGAGACTGATTTGGTGTGATACCTGATCTTTCAGAACCGTGTTAATGCAAAAAGACCAAAATTAAGAAATGAATGTTCTAGTACACACAGAGAGTATTATCACCACTGAGTGGGGCATGTTGCTACTACAACTAGAATATGCCCTACTGATTATTTCTACTGTATCACAGAAAAATATGTTCATTCCCTTCAAAAATTGTAACCATACATGCAGATTCATTACTCTTACACAAAACAGAGTAGCACCAGTTCAGACTTCTAAAAACTAAATACAGGGCTCAGTTACATACAGTAAATCTTCTGAAAAAGGAATCCTACTGGTTTCTTTGTAGCTGCCTAACCCTGTGAATCTTCATTTATGAGTTCAGATCACTTTCCAGAACAGGTCCTGCACTCCAAAACACCAAGGAACAAACCACCACAATATCTTATTCATTGCCCCAAACTCTGAGGATTAGTATCCAGTTAAGGAATACAACCCAACACTGAATTCAGAGCAACTTAAGAAACTCTCTGATCATCACTGTTTCTCTTTCCTTCCTTTTTCAGTTTTCTTTTCTGTGCAATTTTGTTGTAAAAAGTAGTCTACTATATATCTATACACAGTATTTACAATGTATATATATATATATATATATATATATATATATATATATATATATATATATATATATATATATATATATTGTAACTATTGTGTGTATATTCTACAGCTATAGCAACATTATATCAATTGCCTACAACTTTTGTACTCACTTGTGCTTCATTCATGGCTGATTTTAAAGATGTATGCCTGCACAGGTTGTATTCATTTGTGTGTGTTTTATGAATTGTGTAATCTCTGCCTTTATTCTTTGCTCGATGTATGTATTCAGCAGCTTTCCTGTGAAGAATTCACTTGGGTGGGTGTTCTAACCTGAAAAAAGATAAATAAATAAAAAGGCTTTCAGAGAAACTTAAAAACTCCATCTACCGAGATTGTTTGTAGAGTGAAGGTGGGACATGTATAGAAGGTTAGCAGTTATTTCTTTGTTAAATTATCGGGGTCACTCAGGTGAGGAAAAGATGAAGGAGGAAAGTTTGGTCAGAATGGGGCCATCGTCCCCCACTGAATTAACATCAGGATGTTAATTTCTAATAGAATCAGAGTATATGGGACGTACCTTCTGGCTCTGCTCCTGTACCAATTCAGACTAAATGACTTCTTCGCTCTTCAGCCATACCTCCCTACGTAAAAATCACTATCTTTCCCTGCTATTTCAAATGACTAAATTACTGTACTGTTCTAAAAAAAAAAAAAAAAAAAAAAAAATATGAATATATAGCTTAGGCTATTTGTTTTTTACCTGTTTTTTTTTCGCTGTATTTTCTACTACACTAAAATGTATGCATTGTTGCTTAAATGTTTAACCTTGTTTTAATTGTGGAGCTTTTCTCCCCGGGCCTCCACTGAAAATGGAAATTATCCAGCTGGACTAGCCCGGTCAACAAATGTAAAATAAAAAATAAAAAATAAAATAAAATAAAATACCTCTCAGTACAAGAAATCTGGACAAAGCGTGACAACATGGGGGACAATGGCCCAAAAATAGGGACAGATTTCAAATATTGCCCTTATAAACTTTGATAGTTGCTAGAGTAGCAGAGATTGTGTTAACACACATTTTCTGAAGGATTTGAAGTCTGAAACTTAAATGTATGTCATTATTTGGTGACTTCAATCCTCAGATCATCCCATTGATTTGCCAGAAAATCAGAAATTTTATGAGAAAAATACCAAAAATATGAGGCAAAAATCTGGACATTCTGCAAAGCTCTGGACAGTTGAGAGGTATGATAAGGGCTGTGATCTTTCAGAGGTAAGGTTCAGATGCTATACATGAACATCCATATGTGATAGCCTGGCATACAGCTTAACTTATCCAGTTACGTCATAAGTGAACACAGTCTGACCTCCAGTCACCTCCTCCTTTGCTGATAATTTATGATGAGTTAAAACATAAATGTGTAGTTGTGACAGTAGTCATTTCTTTGTGACAGACATACATGCATCAGACATATAATCATGTTTGCAAACTACACTAAGTATGTGCATATGTGTTTACATACATTGTCATACACGTTTACCTACAATGTCATTGAATCTGTGCTCACCATCAGCAGCCCTTTAATATTAGAGCAGGCCAACAAAGATTTTGACCCCTCTTGCTTTCTTTCAGATGACTTGCGTAAATCTTAGCAGTATCACAGATGGCAAAAAAATGCATTGGGCTACATTATTTGTTTATTTTGTTCACTTAGCTTTTCAGACTTTAGGAGCCTTTTAGAGTAAAAAAATGCAAGAATTATATAGAAACATCTACACTGCTTTTATGGTTTTTATCTTAGACAAATCACTTCTTGTAGCTAGAGCTATATAGGCATAATGTTTTTGCTTTCACAAATTATTACATCTGTGAATACAGTAAAAGGATAGCTCATTCATTTTAGTTGCAGCTTACCTGCTGGGGTACCATGGCAACCATCTCAAGGGTTTGGATATGCAGCTGTATTTTTTATAACACCGATCGTTGCCTCTGTTGTTATGCTCCTTATGGTACTGGAAATTATAAACATAACAGCTTTGTGCTACTGTCAGCTGAAATGCAGTTTTAACAATTTTTAATTTATTTATAGTGCAGTATATGAATATATGTAATAACTGCCCCTATATCTCTTTGTTGTAAATATGTTTGACCAAAAGATGCACATATTTACTATAATGCACCTAAAATGGCAAAAGAAGATGGTACACAGACCAGTGAAATTATAACACAGCAATGTTTTGTGACTGATATAGTTCCTAACATGGTAGAGTCTGTCTTACTTGCATGCATACGAAACAGTAGCAGCTGTACCCACTTCAAAATTATGTATGTGAGAAGCATGGAACATGCCACCAAATAAGATATAAAATTATGTATGTGAGAAGCATGGAACATGCCACCAAATAAGATATAAAATTATGTATGTGAGAAGCATGGAACATGCCACCAAATAAGATACAATATGCTCAGTACATTTCTAGCATATTCTGCTGTTGAAACATATACATGTATGCACTCCTCTCGTCTAAATCCGTTTTTTCTTCAGGTTTTATTGGTACGACCAGCAAACTTTAATTTATCAGTTGAGATCACACTGAAGAAATACTTTTTAATATATCAGTCCCAATAAAAGTATTTCTAGCATCTCCTACCAAAGCCTCCCCGACTTTTACCTACCTATCTACAACCACACACAAAAATTCATTGTCGTTTATAAACATTCATTTCTAAATATAAGCATAAAAGGCAGTCCCTGTGATAATTTAAAACTGAAATTGAGTCCACACTTTTAGCTATGGATGTAGAGATCATGGGACCTTTTCCTGCATAGCTGCTTATTTAGATCCTTCTATGCTTTTGCTGTGACCTAGTACTCATGAAAAAACATGTGTGCATTATATGGAAAGGAAATGGCTAAACTGCAGATATCTAAGTAGATGCGTGTTGAATGCAGTTGTTTGCTGATTATTCACTCCCCAATGTCCATTCTCCACAGAAAATCAGTTTCAGTGTGACTTTGATTTGCACACCAGCAGTGATAAAACTGTGAGTGTGTGTGTGTGCGCGCGTGCATGCGTGCGTGTGTGGTGTGTGTGTGTGTGTGTGTGTGTGTGTGTGTGTGTGTGTGTGTGTGTGTGTGTGTGTGTCTGTGGTCTCTTCCCTTTTCCCTAAGTTTATGTGACTACGGAGTTAATATATATAGATTTAGGGAGTGGGTGATGGCTCCTCCACAAGAAGGATAAGGGAGTCTGCCAACTCCAAAAAGTGAGGTGAATGTTCACCCTCTTTATGTCTTGTTTATATCCTGTTGAATCTTCAGTGAGTTTTATAACTTGACAAAATGTAGGAAAACCATTATGACTGCACTGACAGATGAAGAGGGTGCATATATATATATATATATATATATATATATATATATATATATATATATATATATATATATATATATATGCCTTTTTCAATGTATGTATTAATATATGCAATGGAGCTGGATCAATTCATAAACTCTGTTTCTTATGCATACTGTTTGTAATGACTGTCACTGCAGGGGGCATGCTCACCACATGACCTCTGTGTTTCAGGCACAGCACTGGATAATTTCATTTACTTTGTTTCCGCCCATTTCTAAACTGCAGCACTGGGGTCAGGACAGATTTGCAGTGGCATTTGCCAATTAATAGTGTCACATATATAACAGACACTCTCCTACGTATGCTCTGTTCCACCCATCTGCCCATCAAAGAGCAGTGAAACCCATGGACTTTAGTTTGGTATAATCTTGTACTGTATAACGTACAGCTAGCACTTGATCTTTGCAGGCCACAATTTTTTTGTTAACTACTGCAGGCAATCATATGGAAGAAGTGCTGAGAAGATGTAGAACCCTTTCACTAGCAAGTCTCAATATCTGAGACAATCCAAACTACTATAATGAGATACGTTTTGTCTGAATCAGCAGTGGTCATCTTTGTGCTTACACCAGACATAACCATCTGACCTCCAGTGAGTATGACAACAGCTTATCTAGTCTCTTGGCATATATACTTAAGACTGTGGTAGTTTCCACTGGACCAGCATCTACTCTACATTGGTAGAATTTGCTTCCATCTGCTGTTCACTGCCTCAACATGTCTGTGCTTTTTACAAGTGACCAGCTTAAAATACTGCTTTACATTAAGTTTATTCTAATCAAAATAAGAAGAAAAGTATTGTTTCCACTTGTTGTTACCTATTGTGCCTGCTAGTCATCATGCCTGCCTCATATGAGTTCAGCTGATTCTGTCTCCTGCTTCGGGTATTAGCCTGTGTGAAAGGGAGGGCCTGCCATCGAGCTAGCTATGGCATAGGGTTCTGCCTTAACCAGCATCCTGGAAATGATAGACGTTTATATGACCTAACCGTATGAGTACCTGTGTCACTAGAGGCATCCTATGCCATCCCCCAAGATGTGAGTTTCCTCACACATATGCTACACATATGCCTATAAGGAGTTTTGGAACTAGCTTGCTTCATTGTTCCCACATACCCCAGTCCTATAGTAACTGGTCATGTCCAAGTGCTCACATGCATAGGAGCAGACTGGCACACTCACACCACCCTCTCCCTTCCCTCAAGATGGACAAACCTATGTTTTCCATCCTCCCATGTCCAGCTCAGCCAGCAACCGAGCTGCTATTCAAACTTGGGTCATCTTGTCATAATTTGGACTTTATTCATCTATGCTAGTGAGTATCAAATCATTTTTAAAATATATAAAAGGCATAAAAGTGTGCACTCCAAAGTATCTGCGTGGCAATTCACTAAAAGAGACTTCAGTGCAAAGCCAGTCCTGTGTTTGGGACTTTCTGCATAAACCACTTTCCCATTTTGAATCCATTTTGTTAAAGGAATATGCTCTTCATAAACACATGAGAATTTGTGACCTGCAAGCTGCCCAAATCGAAAGCCACTTGATGTGTTATTTTGTATTTACTTCCAATTGTTTATCATACATGTGGGTTTTAGTAAAATGGTTTGAAGTATGT
The DNA here is from genome assembly GCF_019279795.1 of Protopterus annectens. Taxonomy (NCBI): domain Eukaryota; kingdom Metazoa; phylum Chordata; order Ceratodontiformes; family Protopteridae; genus Protopterus; species Protopterus annectens. The sequence goes on from NC_056749.1 coordinate 77,718,923, forward strand.
ACATCACTCAGCAGTTTTCATAAGAATGTTATACATATGACAAGGCAAGAAGCTACACAGTTATATATATGAGGGCTGCTGGAGTATGTATTCCTGTGTAAAAACATTGAAGTGCTGCAATATCTATCTTTCAGTTATTTTTATCTCTTTGTTAAGCAGGTAGGCACACTGGAGAAACAGTAAATTTTCAGGGTAGACCCAGAAACCATATATGGTTAAGTGATTTGCTCAAGGTCACAGGGTAGACATGTGGGAATTAAACCCTGTACCACAGAAACTACAGTTCACAGCCCTAACCTCTGTGCCAACTGCCAAATGAGTTATTAGTGTAACTAATAGGGGAATTCAGTAAAACCTACAAAGTTGTTTTTGTGTGTACATTTTGTGTTGCAATGCATACGAGTGCGAACATTTTTAAATTCAGTAAGCACTGCTTAACGGCGTGCAAGCATGTGCAAACAAGGAAAGTTCCATGTAATGCAAATTACCTAATAAGCAGATGAATCTTATGCAAATGACCCAGGTGGAGCAATCCAACAGGTAGAACGGTGCCTGTGTAGACCCCGTGTCCATGTCTGTAGTGTATAAAGAACTTTTCTGAGTACAGGATTCTACACAGACAGAAGGATATCTAAAACATCAGAAATATAACTCTCCAGTAAATGTTAGAACAAATACATTTATGCTGAAAATGTACATTGTAGATGTCTGAAAAATGAAGGGAATATGTAAAAATAAGTACTTTTTTTAAATAATTTCAGCATGTTTGCACTATACACTGCAGTGCACAAACATGCTAAATGAAAATAAAAAAAAAAGCATTTTATGATATTTGTCAGAAATTATTTAGAGCCTATACAAGCCTAGCCATAACAATTCCCTGGCTATTTCTTCCCACAATATTTACTTCCCTGGACCCCTATCTAACAGGGTGACTGACGTGATCCCCGGGGTGAATTTCCTTTCTCCCATATGGTTAATTCAGTCAAGGTTCCTTTTGAAGTGGGCCAAAGAGGCACTCTGCTTGACATGTATGGGCAATCTATTCCAGAATCTGGGGAGTCTCTGGGCCAGGAACCTATCCCTCCAGCATGTTTTAGTGTGATGACAAGGTTTAGATCCCTGGAGCTTGTGGCTCTGAGGGATTGAGATTTCTTTAAGTGTAGCATGTCCAACAGCTATTGGGTTTGACATGGCCTTGTATGTTAAGCAGAGATCGCCTCTGAGTAGGGGATATGCGACAGAGTATAGCTGGAGTTTTTTAAGGCGGTCAGTGTAGGGCATCTGCTTTAGGCCTGTTATTATTTTAGTGAGGTATTTCTGCGGCCTTTCCAGTTGTTGCAGATGTCTTGAGAGGTACATACCAAACGGGGCATTGTATTCTATAATGGGTCTAATGAGGGATGAGTACAGTGGGACAATGACTTCCTTTTTTCTGGATGAAAAGCCCTTAGTGATGAGGTGTGCCACATAGAAGGAGTTCCTGACTGTTGTAGCAATGTGGTTTTCGAAGGTGAGACCACTGTCCACCTGTATCCATAAGTCTCTTATCACACTTTCAGTGTTTAGTGTACTGCCACCTATATGGTAATTCACGGATACATGTTTTTTCCCAAAGGGGATAACTATACATTTCTTGGCATTGAGCTTGAGCCCATGGCTCTGGCACCAAGCATCTGTTTCTGTCAGGCCCTTTTGTAGAGTATCCACATCATTCGGGATTCAATAATGGCTCCCAGTTTGCAGTTATCTGTGAACTTTGTTAGCCAGAGTCCCTTAGTGGTGCAGTGGTGCTGTTGCCCAGGTTATATGGCTATGAGCAGTGTAGTTTCCAGGCTGTCACCATGGATATGTATGCAAAGGAAGTGAATTTGTTGAATTGGTAAAAGTAGAAACCATGTCGACAGATCCCTTTCATGCAGGCTCCTACACCATGTTGATATTTCCACTGGCTGTGGATACCAGCAGGGAGGTGTGTCTCATTACTATTAGGATTTTTCAATTTCTGGTGACCATGTTTCAGTGGCATGCTGCATAGCTTTGCGTGTTCATGCAGAACGACCACCCAAGTCACAATGATGGCATAGGCAGCAAGTAATTAAAACTGGATATATTCAATTATTGATTTTGACTGTTGTATAAGCTATGCTGCACAGCACGGCACATAGCGTTGTACAATAAAGTAGGGCCATTAAATGATGCTGACTACATTCTAGGCAGGTGAAATGCATAATAATTAGCCAATCACACATGCTGGACCTACAGCAAACCTGTAAAAAGTATGCATACACCCTACATTCTGATTTTTCCACAATACTCTGGAATGGAGTACAGGCTTGGGAATTTTAGCTGAGATAATGCTAGGGACTGCTGCAGGTCTGCTACATATGCCTGTGCTAAATGCTGAAGTCAATGCTGCTGGTGCTGCTGACAATAGGCCTAGGCTGAGAAAGAGAAGAGTGTCTAGGCCCAGGGCAACCTTCCAGGAGTTACATGAGTTGGAGATTGCAGAGCACCACAGGGTGGACAGGGACATATTACAAGAACTCACTGAGCTCTGTTGCCCTCATTTCAGAGCCTGAGCCAATAGAGTGGAACCATTCCCAGTGGAAACAAATGTATGTGTAGCCCTTAGGATACTAGCTACAGGTACTTTTCAAAGACCAGCTGGGGACATGATGGGGGTGTCACAGGCATCTGCATCCAGGATACTCCACTAGTTCCTGGATGCTATACTACTACATGCCAGTGAGCTCATATATTTTTCCCTCTCCCCTGAGGTGAGGGACAACAATATGCAACACTTCTACCATGTAGCACATTACCCTGAAGTACTGGGTGCCATAGATTGCACTCATGTACACATCAAGGCACCCCCTGGTGAGCAGGACAGAATCCATGTTAACCACAAGGGGTACCGCTCCATCAACTGCCAATTCATGTGCAATGCCCAGGGGATGATCTTGAATGTGTGTGCTGGCAGCCCTGGAAGTTAACATGACTCCCATATCTGGCACACATTACAGCTGTACTGGATATTTCTAGGGGGGACTTCCCACATGGCCATTTACATTGACTATACCCTGGAACTGTGGATGATGACACCCATCAGAAATGCACACGCATCCATGGAAGAATGCCATAATGAGGCACACACACAAACTAGGAATATCATAGAGTGTGTTTTTGGGCTTTTGAAGTCACAGTTTCTGCACATGAGTACAAATATTCACAGTATGTTCTATGCTACACAATCTGATCCTGTGGAAACAGCTGCAGCAGAATCAGCAAAGGGAGGGAATGCACAGCCCCCCACCAGTGCCTAGGTTACTACAACGACAGTCACAGAAGGACTCGGAGGAGGAACCCCCTGCTGATGTCCCTGTAGGCAGATGAAGGCATGCTCAGTATGCCCTGGCTTTGACTAAGAGGCAATGCATAGCACATTCACTGACAACCTAGGGACCTGGGGACTGACACCTTACTCCTACTCACATACAGCAATTAAAAATTATGGCAGACAAATGACACATCCTGTACCTAATTGATTTTACATTTTCAAAATGTAAAACTCCAGCTAAGTTAAGATCATGCTGCTACACCCTTGGTACTCTTATACCTCAGTACTCTTATATTTAAAGCCATGAAAATACTTTTTATGGAAATTATCAGTAGCAATGTGGAACACCTGCAGATACTCTCCCAAATGCAGTTTACTTTGTTCAATGTCAGGTCATGCCTACCCTAACCAGTGGATTTCACTGAGTGATAAACTAGGCAATGGATGAGGGTTAAATGACTCACTCCACCTACCATGACCTGAGAAATAATTTGACAAGGTTAGGCCATCAGGCATTGTTAAAACGGGTCTATATTACGTTATCGAATACTAATGTAATCAAAAACGTAATAGTTGACCTGTAAATTTCGAAGTGCTAGAACCTCAAATGTTTCAACGGAGATCTCTATACAGTGCAGAAATGGAAGTTTTCCATTGTCTGCACTGTAGTGCGATCTTGGAGTTGGTATATTTAAGTAGTGGGAGGTGTGGAAGGTGCATGGAGGCTTGCCTCCCTGTTTACAGTGTTTAAATGGTTTGTTTGGGTAGTTTTTTTTCTTTTTCTTAACTGTTTGAAGTTTTAGCACTTCAACATTTACGGGTCGACTATTAAGTTTTTAATTACATTAGTATTCTATAACATAATATAATATTATATAATATAATAATATATAATATAAAACACTGTAGAGGTTATTTACAGACTAGTATGTCAGCCAGTATATAGCCAAGTGGCTGACATGCATTATCCAGAAAGATAGCATTATCCACCACTATAATGAGGCCAGTCACCAGTGGACTTCCTTCACACATCATTCCTGAGACTGCCCCTCCCAGCCATACCCATCTCTGAAGTCACGTCCACTGTCAGTGACCTCAGAATGAGTACATTTGGAGATGATTGCAAACTAGGAGCAGTCACTGAATCCCACACAGAACCAACAGTTATCCAGGATGGGCTGACACACACACTCAGTTGTTGTCAAAGCCATTGACAAATGCTAAATGCCAAGTATGACATCCCTGCCCTGGCTGAGTAATCAAGGAGCCTCAATCCTCATCACTAACACCAGTGAGAGATGTGCACATTGGGATGATGATAAGTACACACACACACACACACACACACACACACACACACACACACACACACACACACACACACACACACACACAGTAAAGTACAATTTTCCTTAAGAGCACACAGAGATCACAGTCAGTCTGGGGCTGGTTTCTTTCTGTCTATCTCTCTCTCCAGATCCTCAATAAGACTCCCCACTGGCACAGCTATAGGGATAACATCTCAGCCGAGTGGCCAAGCCAAAACCTCCAGCACCCTCTCTGTCCAAGCAGTGCTTTGTGTCCCTTTCCCTGCCCAAGTAGCTCACACACAGAGACACACAGACACACACACACACACACACACACACACACACACACACACACACACACACACACACACACACACACACACACACACACGCACACACACACACGCACACACGCACACACACACACACACACACACACACACACACACACACACACACACACACACACACACACACACACACACACACACACACACACACACACACTTACTTTGAGATTTCAAGATGATGTTCAAACACACATACACTCCTGGGGAAGGGAGGCACAGGTTTTCTAGCTATCCCCCTTCTGCCCAGACTATACGGTAGTACCACCTACCACCAACCACCCTTATCAGCTACTATAAAGGCCCTTACCAAAGGGTGTCCAATTCTACTGCTCAATGTTACTATTATCCAAATGGTAAGTGTGACTAAGACTTGAAGGCTAATCAGGAGTGACTTGTACAGTATCACTGAATATAAATGCAAGTACTTTAAGAGCTTATATATCTCTACCCAAAAATAGTCACCATTAATAAGTTTAAATATATTTAATAATAAATAATAAAAGCACAAGGCAATGCTCATTAACTCAACACAGTGGCAATAGAGTTCAGAATCACAGGAAATACTTTAAAATAACATAGTAGGACAATTTCACATAAATATAGGAAACATCTACAATAATCTTGCTATATTCCTATCTATCTTAAGAGAAACTATGTTCTAAATAACTTACTTACAGAGGAAGGCAAGAGCTGGTGAGTTGTTAACAGGTCCCAAACAAGACACAAAATGCCCTGACTTTCTCTCTGAGATAGTTCTTAAATTAATAACACACATTACTTCTGAATCACCGCAGATTACATCATTCTTGTCATCTCTGCCCAAGTTTCCCAGGCTAGCAGGAACTTAAATTTTAACGTGTCTCTGATAAAAATACTTATCTCTCAGAAGCTGATAATTCTCTCTTGGAAGATACCTGAAACTGAAAGTCGTAAAACAATTACATTGGAAACCTGTAATTGCCTCTGTTTCCAGACAATAGAAAGATGTCCCTAGCCTGGACATCCTGTCTGTTAGCTGAGATAAACTAACTTTATAACACATCATAAAGCTCTTTACTTAGCTTATTTTCATGAGGTTTTGCAAGTTAACTCTATATGTCCCAATTTCTATTATGTAAACATACATTTGCATTAGCATATTTTTATACACGTCTGCTCTTTTCCAGAAGGGTACACGGTGGTTACATTTTTGAAGCTCAGTACATGACACAGTTTTCTCATGTGTAAGACAAGCATACAAATCACATTAATATTTACAAATGACATAGGATTATTTACAAAATTCTAACTAGCTGGGCTGGCAGTGTCGCATTTCTATATAAATCGTATTAATATTTTCAAGTGACATATAATTATTTACAAATTTCCAGCTATCTGGACTGGCAGCATATTGGTTTATCACACCCAGGAATGTACAAAACTATACTTTTGGAAGTCATCCACCACTGGAAAATATTGTATTGTCCGCCCACTTCCAGCAGGTGACCCATTAGTCAGGGCCTTATGGACACAGAGAGTGATGTAGCCTTTGTCTTTAACTGGTCAGTAAGATGTGGGGATTCATTTAATGACACAAAACCTATAGAGAAAGGTATGGCATGTAATTCCAGAATGTCATTGTTACACTGTATTTGGCACTCATCACACCTATCATGGAGCGCAATGCCACCTTTGCTATGCAACTACACAGGCATATTTAGCAACTATAACAGCCACAAAGGTTCCGCAGTAAGCCAATACACAGTGAACATAATATGTCCTATGCAGACCTTGTCAAGGCCATAACTGTGTATTCTGTCTCCTACATGCTTTGGAGGGGAGGTATATGGCTGCCATGCAGGGAAGTGTCAGATCCCACTGTGTACCTACCTCATATCCAAGAAGGGACTAGCACAAGAATTACCTGTTCTACACAGCTACACTTTGACTGTGATATAAATAGGACTTGATGGAGAGACAGGTATATAACCCACACAATATACTCTATATGTAACAGGAATCCATGTGAAGCACTCTTACACTGTAATGCAAGTTACACAATAGGATGTGGAACATGATAATCATAACTGGTTTAGGACAAATGTCTGTAATGGACACAGGAAAATTGTAGATTGTTCATCTCATATGCCACAGCCTGTAGCTGTGTCAGCTCCAAAAACCCTGCTTACACTTATCAAGGGTACCAGACCTTGTCAGAGATTAGAGAGGCATAACTAGGCTGAAAGAAGGCATTGTTCTTGTTAGCCTGTTATACACATATGAACCTATGGAGCCATTCACCTACACTGCTTTACCTTTCTGAAGACATTTTTCTTGTGTGCTGACATTCTGTTGTTTATGGGTTTATTCTACCTGTGTACCCATAGGTGTGTCCTACACAATCCTGAAACTGAAACATAAGTAGTTCCATGAGACACCATTCATTGTATAAGTATACAGCCATTACAACATCATCCAACATAATGTACACAAAATAACATGGTTTACTCATTACAAATAGCAGAAAACAATATCTGTCAGTGACCAGTACAAGTGGCATGTCAAAGGCAACAGTGGATGACACAAATGCATAGTAATTTAGATAGTCACCCTGTGCCTCAGACACATAGCTTCATTTCCCTGCATCAATGGCAAGGATGGCAGGGATGTGGCACAGGTATCATTACTTGCACAGGGTGTTGTGGGGGGTGCAAGAGGGCTAGGATGACCCAAGCATTTGACATCATTTGTGTGAATCAGGAAGGAAAGCAGGTAAGATGGACCATGGAAATGTGCCATGTGTGTCTGTAGGTGACCTGATTGTGACAGCGGTGTGTGTGTGTCTGCAGGAACACAGTCAAGTTCAGTGCTAGCCCTACATGTCAGTATGTTAGACAGCTTTTAACAGTGCATGGTAGAGCTGACAGATCACCATCTCCACCCCCGAACATGGGAACTGGCTCTGCCAGTGGCACCTCCATTCCCAAGATCAGATGCTGGGCTATTACCTGAGGGTGACTGCTGTCTGCTGGGTAGGCGTTCTCCACAGGAATGCCTAGGACTACAAGTCCATGTCCTGCCACATCTTGGTGTAAACAGCACACTCCCCTCTCCTCTGGAGCGCTGGATCTACTGCCACTATGGGAGCGTGCCTGTGCATGGCCATGTGGAGTCTCAGCAGATGTAGTTGCTGACCTAAGTCCACGAGTCCGATGCTCAACTCCAACCAGATGTTCCATCACAGACAATGTGCATTGTAAGACAGATATTCTATAATCTGTCTGAGACCAATGCCATTTCACTGTATCTGTCAAATGATCCAGGGTATCAGCAATGCAGTGAAGGCAGTCATGGATGTCAGACTGTACTTCATCCGTAACCCTGAGCATTCATCTGAAGTTCCTTTCAGAGCATGCCTGTGCCTATATGACGGCCCTAAACATACACTGAGTGACACATGATGAGACACCTGCAACAGGTGGTGGAAGGGCAGTAGGCCTCCTACCAGTACCCTTATCAATCTGCCTGTGTGGAATCTCGCCATTTCTTTGGCTATGGCGAGTATCAACACTCACCACAGCCATAGTAGCTACACTTTCCTGTTCAATGTCCCCACCCTCTGACTGTCCAATATCTGTGGCCTCACTGGACTGGGTATGCATAGGCATATTGGCTGTGTATGGTGATAATGAGGGCTGATGAGGGATATCAGCCTCTGTGACAGATTCAGCCCTTGCAACCCCCACCTGTGCCTCACTTTGGCCACCATCATCATCAGAGTCTGAAGAGACACTGACATCAGGTTGTTAAGGGGACAGAGACCAACCCCTCTGGTCACCTTTGATAAAAGGGAAAAGCAGTACATTAATACCTGCACTACTATGCTCTGCAGTACTATCTTGCAATATATGTTAAGCTGTATACAGTGCTGTCAGTATTGCAGACTTGTTTAAACAACCTCATATGCTAGGACATGAAGACATCATTTTCTAACAAACATCTGTAGTTACTTGTAAATACAAATCCTTTAGTCAAGAATCTCATGAGCAACAGTGATGTACACTGTTGACATTTGGCAAACCTCTGCACAGCTAACACATATGGGAATCTGTAATGTTCTGAAACTACTGTCAAATCTATCAGTCTGGTCACACTTACAAGGCATAGTTATGATTCTAAACTGGGTGCAGTTAAAACAATGAGTAAAAAGGTCACACAGAAAAAAGAATTGGTTAAAAACAAAAAGAAAAATCTATCAGGGCTAGATTTTCCACTGTATGATTCCTTAAACCTCTTGTATTAGAGGCAACATGGGATATATGCAAATTACCATTTAAGGACATCAGGTGTTTCGGCTGAATGTCAATTCTGAATGTCTATGACTTTTTTAAGTCTATTTATGGACAAATTCAGGCCAATAATGCCAAAACCCACTAGTTGTGGACATGAATGTGTCTGCCTTCTTATGGCATCATCAGCACAACATAAGTGGAATGTTTAGCTGAATTTGGACACTGTCACCCCCAGAGAGGGGTGACAACAACATAAGTGCATTTTCAAGCCAATTGGACCAAATTGCATGCAAAATGGAGCGCTACATAAGGGACCAATTTTATTTTGGGACAGGTGCTCATTTTTTAAGGTGAGAGTGGAATGTTGTGGAAGGAACATGTCAGGGAGGTAAGTTGGGTAGGTGAGGAAGCTTTTGCAGATGGACAAGACAGGAGACAGGGTTGGTATGTAACACAAGACAGATGAACACCTTGGATGGGGAGGGTGTTATAGAATCCCAATCCCATGAGTGTCACACATCGTAGCAGTGCAACTCAAGTCCTCACCCATGGGACTTTCAGCATTACTCTTTCACTGCCTGTGTGGTGACAGTGGTGGATACTGGCATCTGGGGCAATGCCGTGCCACCAGGATGGACAGCATGCTCTCCATCTGGCATAGGCGTACACCAACAGTTCAGTGCACCAATCCTCACACCATAACTGGCAGTTCCTCATGGGTGACAAAACCACCCCTTCCACCTCTGCTCCAAGAGGGGGTCCCAGAACTGGCATGTGGGGCAGAAATACCTGAGACCAAAGGTAATGCAGGAGCAGCAGAGAAGGCACCACCAGGCTGCAGCCCAGACATGGTGGGCCCTGCTGCCACGGCCGGGGGGGGGGCAAGGTAGGTGGATTGGCAGGAAATGGGCTACCTTGTCGTGCTATAATAAATTAATTATAAACATAAGTTAACAAAAGAAATAACCAAACAAATATTAGTATTAACATAAAGGAAGATAATATTGATTAATTAAGTGATATGTAAAGGAATATTATGAGGAACACAGCAATAAATAACAATAAAGAAAGTATGTTAACAGCAAACAAGTATGAAGTAATACATTATTAAAGATTAATTAAATAATACATAAATTAAAGAAAATAAGGGGTGGGGAGAGAGAGAAAAATATACCACTAGTAACTTTGCAGGTATTATTACTATACAGAATACTAATACATACTTCTACAGATGTGCAATTTCAGTTGCGAGTACAGTGACTGCAATTCTTGTATAGATGATGTTGCGTGTACATACCTATCAACCTGTTAGCATGGGACAGTATGGGACTAGCACTAACAAATGCTGGTACACAGGCACAACTACAGGGAACTGTTTTACATAGTGTGCTCATACAATACTACCAAGGTGCTCTGTAAATGGATTTGCCAGTAAATTGCATTCCAAGTAATGTCATGTATCTGACAATCATCGGCCAGTCATATGGGGCACTAGTCATTACATTCTGCAAAAGCATGACTGTTGACAGGTATGTTCATGTGCACTAAGTACACTAGACAGCTGGTTATTTGTCACCTGGCTGCCATGGGATTAGAACCCACAAGCAGTGACTGCAGGAGTTATGTACACTTTATTTCAATATCATGAATTCTCAAAACATTATTTTCCTTTACAACTTTTATTGCAACATTTTGTGTGAAACCCTACATTTACACACATGCATAGCTGTGTTTAGTATCACATCGAAAACCAAATGCAGTGAATACATGAATAATGAGCACTTCAGTTGAATGCAGCAGTTATCAAAGCACATTCCTGTTATAAACTTTAATGATAATGTTACTTTAAATCTGGCATTTAGACAATTAGATAGCAGTCCAGGACTTCAGTTACCTTACCCATATACCATGTTCATTGCCTGGGTGAAATATACAGCATTATTTCAGACTGAATGAGCAGAACACAGGCTTGAACCTTACTTTGGTTATTGCACTACATGCATTTCAGATATTTGTGGCTACATTCTTTATTAACATTTAACAGTTGATTGGTATCAGATTAGAACACACATGCAGTGATTACAGGAATAATGAACACATATTTGAAAAGATTACTTATCAACGCACACTTCTGAGTTAAACTGTATTGTAAATGTTCCTTAATATCTGCCATTTAGACACATGGATAGCAGTCTAGGATGTCAGTAACCTTAAACATATACCATGTTCATTGCCTGAGTGGGATATACAGACAAAATGAGCAGATCACAGGCTTGATACTTACTCTGGGTAATACACTACACTTATTTCAGACAGTTTTTGCTGCATTCTTTATTCATTTACACTTCACAGTTGACTGGTGTCAGATTAGAACAGACATGCAGTGAATACAGGAATAGTGAACACTTTTTATTTGAAAACATTACACATCAAAGCACCATCACCCTTTAGATTTTATCAATTAATGTTGCTTCAGGTCTGGCATGTAGACCATGTATAGCTGTGTTAGATGTCTAGTAAATAACCCATATATCCTGTCCATTATTTGAATGCAACCTACAGCATATTTCAAACAATGAGCAGACTGAACAGTGACTCAATATTGGTAGACCACAACAGTAACTGATGTTTGGAAGCTATGCTACACAGTACATTATGCATTATGTTATTACTTTGATGTTTCCCTACTTACCACACTCTCACCTCATCCTGGCCAGGTGCCCTGCATGGGACTGGACATTGCAAGCCCTCCCATCTGCAGCTCTTAAAAGAGAAGCAAACCATTATGTATACCAGTTTTGCACAGATTCAGCTTGTATATTTCTAAAGTACTGGCAAACATACTTACATATCTGTGGGGTCTGCCCAGCCCAAGCTTCTGGGACCCAGATGTTCCAGGTTCCCCACTTCCTCCACTTCAGGTCATTGTAGTAGTGACAATACTGCTCACCAGCATGGGAGATACCAGTAGCACTGGTAATTTCCATAGCCAACTGATGCCAGGCCTCAGACTTACATTCTGAGCCCTGGTAATCACCCTGCAGCAGTTGGGATTCACAGTTTGTCACCAGGAGTCCAACAAACACTTGGGACTCCTGCATACCCCATCTCTATGCCTGAAAGCACTTTCCCTCTCCAACACCACAAGGCATACTGACAGCCAAGTGAAGACTCCAGTGAATGGTGTGAAATTCCTACCTATTGGACTTTATATAGGTTGCATTCCCACCCTTACATGTCATACTGTAACTTTCAAAGAAGCGCCATATCGCTTAGCTTCACAGAAACTCGCACAAACAGTTACAGCGAAGCTGAACATCATGCAAACTCTCACGAGCCATGTTTAAATGTAGCTTAGCAATGTGTAAACATTGTAGACTAGTGACCATGTTTAACAGGTGCTGAGCATTGCACAACTTTTCTAAATGTAGCAATTTTTTAAATTTTAAATTAAAGTGATGTTTCAGTCACCTTACTCATTTTCACAGCAATAAATGTAAAACATACGACTGGTCAGGACTCGGACCCGGGACCTACTACCCTCTAGTTCATGAGTCAACCTATCTAGCTACTTTGGTAGGGCAAGGAAGCCGTATATCTTCAGATATACTACTAAGATTCCCCTTAGTGTTGCTCAGTGAAGCTGCACAGTTTTGCACGTTGCTAAGCACAACATAACTACAACAATTAAATGCACCTGGTTTTGATTTATAGATGTCAGATGGTGTTGCTAAGCACTGTACCACTCCCCACATACAAGAACAGACCAAAAAAAAAATGATAATTGATTACATCCAGTTTCTATTTTTAGATGTGAAGCAGATGTCAGGTGAATATGTATAAAAACAGCTCGGCATCGCTAAGCACCATGCAAACAACACATAAAAATAAAAAAAAATCATAAAATACTGTCCTGCGCTTACCATCTGTCCAGACATTTTCTTGACAGTTCACAAGTATGGGACAGCCTCTACACTGCTGCTTGCACAGATTCAATATCTATGTTGCTGTCATCTCCCTCAGCAGTTTGCCATAATTAATATGTATGGCGCGCTGCCACTGAGGAACCGTGGCCATGTACATGGATACATTCATGCAGAGCCTTCATGGATTTTATTGAATCCTGGGTAATAACTTTTTTTGACTATACTTAAAAACTGTTCATTCGAAAACCAGACTGGTTTTCATTTTTAGACCATTAAAGAGGTACATTTGATTTTAAATGACCACAAAATTATTAGGAATGATATTGGATGATAATCTTAAATGCAACCTGCATATTCAAAAATGCACAAAAATAAACTAGAAGTATTTAATAGAGGCAAAACCTTTTTCACCAATGCAAATAAAGAATTGCCACTACTTATCTCCTCCCCTTAATACTTTACGGTGCTCACATCCTTTTTAACCTACAGACATCACAAAAAAATCAAAACTTGAACAATGCTATAATAGTGGCTAAATCTGCAGCAAAACCCCCTTTCAGAACATACCACTGTATAGCACTAAAAAGCCTAAATTGGGTTAGAAATACCACATCAACCAGTATATACACAGTTTCTTATTACCTATAAACTTATCTAGCATCCATCTGCTTCTCCAGCAATAAATATCATCCTACATAACTATGTACCCACTCAGTCATTACAAGCAAGTGACCAAAACTTCCTCTCTGTGCACAAACTTATAAAATCTACTGGGCACGGTCTGTATTCATATCATGTTGCTAAGGCCTGGGACTTCTAACCTGTATCCATCAGGGCAGTACCCTTTCTCCTGTTCTTTAAAATAATTATGTAAGATTTCCTAGCAAAAATCTCTTTATTCTTGCTTAACCCCAGGATAAACTATATCATTAAATATGAACAAATACCTGTTCATACCTTACATCTTCTTACCCCTCTTCTTCACTTACTTCCTTAATTCAATAATTTTTGCTCCCGATTCTCTATCTAAATATGTCAGAACCCTGTCTTTCCTCTCACTTCATATTGCAATTCCTGTTTGCTTTATACTAATTTACCTTTAATTTCTCTAACTCTCTAAATTGGCTAAAATTTCTCTAAATATTAAATTATTGTCATATAAGTTGTATCTAGTTTTAAGCAATGTTGTCACATTATCTGTAATTTGGTAAAATTATTTAAATTGTAGATGTTTTGTATTATTTTGAAGACTGTAAAATGATTTGTTCTTAAAATGGTTTTATTATACTTTGAAGCGTTTCTTCCTAGATCTCGGCTGAAAATGGGCACCTACACAGTCAGATGTTCTTGGCAATCAAATGTCAATAAATAATCATAAATAAAAACACTGCGTTTTTTGTAAAGGGCAAGGTAAATCCCATATAACTTGCTTCACTGATATATATATATATTTTTTTTACTTTATTTCCAAACAGTTTTTGCAATACTACTAAGCAAATATACTTTACAAAATAAGTAACAGGTAAAATGGCATAACTCCTCAAACATTCCACAGGAAACTATCCTTACTAGGTGAACTAAATATTGATTGGCAGGGCATAAACAATGACACCTCTAATGATGCAATAAAGTTGTATGGGCTAATGCAGCCTATTATATGACTATTTGAATACAATAAGCATTCTGACGGAAAATCCATGTTAGATTGGATTCTTGCTATCTCCCAAACAAAACTTTCCTGGGATGCTCCTTCTAGCATCCTAAGCGATCACACCCCTACCTTTGCTCTAAGGGGCTACCACAATATCTGTAAACTCTACATCTACAACCATGCTCACAATCTGTCCTCCCAAAAAAAGTCATAATTTAAATTTTAAAATGAATAAACTGGAACCAGTTGCTAACCCTTCAACTTGACAATGCTGTCTCCCCTGTCAACTCCTCTTTGTATTCTAAATGCACATGTCCCTATAAGAACCAAAACAATGAGAGTAAATCCAGCACCCTGACTCTCCAGACAAACCAAAAAACTTATGAATTAGAGAGACAAAGCATGTGAAGCCTGCATAATAAATAAGACAGAGTCTAACAAACAAAAAATATAAGTGCCTTAGAAACAGAATCAAGCCAAAAAATTACATTTGACAACAATTCATATTATACTAATATCAAAACTTAAAATCAAAACAACCACAAACTCTTTTGATTTTCAGTCAAGTATCTACTAAATCCTGGCCAAGTCATGCAGTCTAGCTCCTCTGTTATCTATCACTCAGTCCAAATGATTTGGCTTCCCAGTTCATAAGTTCGTATTTTCATAGGAGGTTACTAGGCTAATGTCCCTAGAGCCCTTACAAGCCTATCCACATTTATCCCAAGTTACACCAATTGTAGGTGGTTAGGTGAGCAAAGTTTACAGAGGCAAGGGTCTATGGTAGTTAATACTGACTTCCTCTGTTCAGGAAGGACATGGACACCACCCCAGAGTGAATTTGTGGTCACCCATCTAGGTGCATTTGAAAAGGGCCAAGAAGACACTGTGTTTCATGTGAACAGGAAGCTTGTTCCAGAGAACTCAGTCTCTGGGAGATGTATCTATCTCTCCATCATCACCTGTTCATGTCAGAGGCTAGGTTACCATCCCTGGAGTGAGTGACCCTACTTCAGTTTGATTTACAAATATGTAGCCGGGTCAGAGACTACCCTGCAATCCAGGCATAGGTCACCCCTTAGCAACATGTAGGAGACACAATACAGTGACATGGCTTTCAGCTTTTCCATGTAAAACTTGTTTTGTCTACCCTATAATTTCTTGGTGAGAAACCTCTGTGGTATTTACAATTGTTGCAGGTGTCTGGTGAAGTACATAGTACTTCATTATTGGTCTGATAAGGGCTGAGTATACAGGAATTATAACATCCTTAGATCTAGATGTGATGCCTTTACTTATAAGATGAGACACATAGAAATGCTTCCTTACTACTGTAGATATGTGGTGGTCAAAGTTCAGATTGCTATCAACCTGAGTATCCAAATCATGTACCACTGGGTCTACACTTAGGGGGGTGCTGCCTATAATGTAATTAGCAGGGATGTCAGCTTTCCAAAAGGCAATAATAATGCATTTTTTTTGTGTTTAGCTTTAATTCATGGCTTTAGTATGATTCATTTGTCTGCATTAACCCTGTATGCAGTATATTAATATTGTTGGAGGACTTAGTGATTGCTCCCAATTTGCAATCATCAGTGAACTTGGTCAGCCACAGGCCGTCTAAGTTTGCCTGGAGTTTTGAGAAATAAATTCTGAATAGTAAGAGGCCCAGTAAAGAACCCTGTGGTACACCATTGTTGATTGTTTTTTTGCTAGACGTGAAGTCACCCACTTTGACAGTATATGACCTGTCAGTGAGCCAATTGGCTACACATCTGGTAATGTAGGGGTTAATTCCCAATTAGGAGAGTTTCTCTATAATACCTGAGTGAGGAATTCTGTCTAGCAAAGCTCTCTTCACCCAAGACTGGACTAGACAGTCAAGAGGAGAAGGTAAACACTCGCACCATACCACACTCATCACATAGTCCCACAAAACCTACACCGCCAAAACACACACATAGAAATACAAAACACATACCTACATTCACGGAGGCTCTCAATAAAAACCTGCCCAAGCATCAGGGACCTCCAAAGCAGAAACACAAGCAAACTCCACCCCCCCAACACAATCCAAATGACACCCAGCCCACAAACACAGTGTGCCTCTCAACCACAGCCCATAAGGCATAACAACGTACCCAACACTCTAGTCATAGGTGACTCTATAGTCAGGCACACTGATGTTCCACTCATCAGGCTAAACAAGGAGAAAGTTACTGTCAGCTGCCTGTCAGGTGCCAGGATCCGCCACATAATGCACGCACTCAGGTCTCTCCACAACAAGTACAAATATGACACTGTCATTGTCCATGTTGGTGTGAATGACCTGAGACGTACCTCCCTGGATTACATGAAAATAGACATGGAGGAGCTCTCTGATCTTGTAACCCAGGCAGGTATGACCCTAGCCCTAAGTAGCATCTGCCATCACCCAGAATGATACCACAGTACAAGGACAGAATGATTGACTTCAACAATTGGCTAAGCTTCTGTTGTCATTCAAAGGGGATCTAGTATTTGTCTGCCTGGGAGGACATGATCGACAGACCACGATGCATTGCCAGAGATGGCCTGCACCCGTCTCCCTTGGGATTCTGGATACTAGCAAATGCTCTTGCCACCCCTATAGTGCCTTTTTTAGGCAAGGTTCAAATGACAAATTCACCACCGTAACAGGTACAAGCAAGCAAAATCTGAGGGCAATGCTACTCAATGCTAGAAGTCTAAACCTCAAAATGCACTCACTCATGGCACTCCTTAAAATGGAGAACATCGACATCAGTGCAGTGACAGAGACCTGGTTCAATGCTCCAGAGAGCACCCCTGCATTACCAGGCGTAATTCATACCACACCTTTTGGCCACCTAACCCGGAACAAAGCACTAAAGGTGGAGGCATGTCCATATTCATTAAGGATATCCACACCTCCAGGCTATTTGCACAGCATAATGCATCCAGGATTATCCAAGTGCAACTAAATCTGGGCAAGACTGCAGTCAATATTGTAGCTTGCTACAGACCCCACCCCCCACCATGCCCCAGGATTCCCACTCCTCATTTCTTGATACACTGGAAAGTATTAGGGTACAACTCAACACCCTAATAATGGGTGATTTCAACTACCCCACCATTAACTGGGAAAACTACTCATGTACCAACTCTTTTGCTCAAAGTTTTCTGGAATTCATAAATTCCAGTGCCTTGGATCAATTTATTCACACCCCCACCAGGGGCAGCAATATCCTAGACCTGATCATTACTAACATAGGCAACCGGTGTTCCACACCAGAGGTCAATTCCTCATTGGTCAGATCAGACCACAAGCTAATCACCCTAGACATCCACATCCCACCCCCACCCCCAGTTAGGGAAACCACCATAAAAAACTTCTCCAAAGCCAACTTCACACTTCTTAAGACAGAAGTGGCAAACTTCATGACACCCATGCAGACGGACAATAGAGGTACGACTGCTGAATCCTACACAAATGCACTTTATAAGCACTTACACGAGTGCATGGATCATGGTATCCCTAATGGAACCAAGATGCTATCCTCCAAAAAAAGGAAGCTAATCTGGTGGTCCTCTGCCATAAACAAACTCTACAACAGAAGAAAGAAACTGTTGCAAAAAAGAGTAAAATCCCATGACTGGAGGGACTCCCTGGTGCTGAGATCCCTCATAAAATCCACCAAAGCTAGTTACAAAAACAAAATTGCCACTGACTGTAAAGACAACCACAAAGCATTCTATAGCTATGTCAAGAATCTCAATGGCAACACTCAGATCTGCTCTGAGTTACAGCACAATGGCACTAAATATACAGAACCAACTGATATTGCCAACATCATGGCAGATAGGTTCAGTGCTAACTTTACCCCTCTATGACCCCCTAAAGGGCCCATCTCTATACCGGAAGAATGCAAAGTTCCTGTAATCATGGCTGCACAGGTAAAAAACACACTCTCCAAAGCCAAGAACACAGCATCCATGGGACGTGACAATATACCAGGCTGCGTTCTAAACAAACTACAGAATGAACAGGAACCCTACCTAAGTACCATGTTCAATCATTGCCTCACCTCAGGCTTTGTGCCCAGTGAATAACGCACTGTGACAATTATCCCACTCCACAAATGGGGAGCCAGGACAGACCCCGGGAACTACCGCTCCATTAGCCTGACTGCCTGGTCTGCAAGGTCATGGAACGTATCATCATGGAACTCATAAACAAAGACATTGGTAATCTCCAAACTCTGGACACTACCCAGTTCGGGTTTGTAAAAGGCAGATCATGTCTCCTAAACCTGATTGACTTCTTTGAAGCAGTCACCAAAGCCATAGATGAGGGTAAGGTGGTTCACACAGCTTATCTAGATCTCGCCAAGGCTTTCGACACCGTCCCCTACCCTGGAATTATAGATAAACTCACTAAACTAGGTACAAATCCTGTGTCACAAGATGGGTTGCCAACTGGCTCATGGACAGAAGCCACTCTGTGAAAGTAGCAGACTCCAAATCTGACTTCAGACCAGTGACAAGTGGAGTGCCACAGGGTTTAGTCCTGGGTCCTGTCCTGTTTGGTATCTACTTCTCTGAAGTACAGGCTAACACAGAAGGTCTTTGGCTAACAAAATTTGCAGATGACTGCAAACTAGGAGCCATAATCAAAACTCCTAACGATGTGGGCATACTACAAAAGGGCCTCACTGAGACAGATGCCTGGTGTCAAAGCCATGGCCTGAAGCTCAATGCCAAAAAGCGTATTGTCACCCCCTTTGGTAAAAACTCTGTACCCATGAACTACCACATAAGTGGTAGTCTACTTAATGCCAAAAGTTTGATAAGAGACCTTGGGACACAGGTGGACAGTAATCTCTCCTTTGGTAATCACATCACCACAGTGGTCAGGAAATCCTTCTACATGGCTCACCTCATCACAAAAGGTTTCTCATCCAGAAAAAAAGAGGTCATTGTTCCCCTCTACTCATCACTCATTAGACCCATTATAGAGTACAACGCCCCTTTTGGTATGTACCTCACAAGACATCTACAACAAATGGAAAGGCCACAGAAATACCTCACAAAGAGGATTGCTGGCCTCAAGCAGATGCCCTTTGCAGACCATCTCTGAAAACTCCAGCTTTACTCCATCGCATATCGCCTACTCAGAGGTGATCTCTGCCTAACATACAAAGCTATGTCAAACCCAAAGCTGTTGGACATGCTCCACTTAAAGAAATCCCAATCCCTCCGAGCTACACGCTCTAGGGACTGAAACCTTGTCACCACAATAAGCAGAACATGCTGGAGGGATAGATTCCTGTCCCAGAGAATTCCCATACTCTGGAACAGACTACCTATCCATGTCAAACAGAGCTCTTCATTAGCACTCTTCAAGAAAAATCTTGATGATTGGATGGGAAATAGGAAATTCACCCCAGAGATCACTTCTGCAGCTCTGCTCGACAGGGGCACAGGAAAACAATTTTCTTGGGTGGCAAAAAACAGGGTACCTTTTTGGCTAGGCTTATATAGGCCCTAGGGCTAATAGCCTAGTACCTACCTATGAAGCTATGGACCTATAATATCTTAGTTAGGTCAAGATAGGCAGTCTGTACTGTCTTTCCCTCGTGTAAGGCCTTGGTGACTTTCTCGAAGTCAACCATATTTAACAGGCACGATCTTCCTTTAACAAATCCAAACTGGGTTGGCGCCAGAAAAAGTCCATAATGATTCTTTCCATGGTTTTGCAGATGAGTCTAGTCAAGCTTATGAACATATAATTCCCAGGGTGGTTGATGGTCCTCCTTTGTGCAGATGGATTACTGTTGCTATCCTCCATTCTGTCAGTACATAGCCTGTTCTCAGGCTGTGGTCAATCAGGGATCCAAGTAGTCTGTTAGGTTATGTTTTATGTTGTTTAAAAGGCAACCTGGAATGTTGTCTGTTCACATTGATGCTGTGTTTCTGGCCTTGGAGAGTGCCAAGATGACCTGCCCTCTTGAGATAATAGGCTGAGGAATGGTGGCAGGTATACTTTGGGGGTTGACTGGAGTGGACAGGGAGGTGAAGTTTACTTAAAATCTGTCAGCTAGCATGTTGGCTATCACCTCTGGTTGAGCATGGGTGGTGCCATCCTCAACCAGTTTAGCTCATAACTGTGTATTGCCTTTTAGATTTTGGACATAGTTAAAGAATGCTTTGTGTTTATCCTTAGCTAGGGAGCCTATTTTTTGCTTTGCAATTAGCTTTGGAGGACTTAACAAGATCTATAATTTGCTAGTTTAAGGTAAAGAGGGATTTCTTCCTCTGTTGAGCCAGTTGCGTCTTGTTCTTGGACATTAGTTTCTTTCTCTTGTTGTATAGCCTGTTTATACTAGGGGTTCACCATGGTGGGACCTGGTTTTAATCCAGTCAGGTACAGCCAATTCTATACAACTGATTAAGTGGTTATAAGGCATTGGTGTACAACTCTGTATAGGAGTCTGTGTTATCTGTGTAAGAGGTCATTTGTCTTAGAAAAAAATTTTAAGCATTTTTGAGCTTGACGGGGTATCTGGTCTTATAATTACATAGAACGAGACTGATTAATGGTTCAATCTTATGAGTAGGACATCACATGGTGGGAGGTGAAATGTTCTCCCATGTTAGTGCATACTATGTACTATGTCCAGGACATGTGTGCCTCTTGTGGGTGTGCTGACTAGCTGTTCCAGAGCATTTGCACTGACAAAGTCCAAGAACCTCTGAGCCAGCATGTTTGTGGTCATGTATGTTTTCCAGTCGATGGTAGGATAATTAAAATCACCCATGAGTAAGGTGTTGGGCTGTATGGCAAGTGACTCCAGTAAGTCATGGTAGGGGGCTTTGCCTATAGTTAATTGGACATAGTACTCAAGAAGTCATACTGTTTGACCAGTCTCAAGAGGTACTTATCCTTAATGAAGATGGATACACCTCCTCCTTTGGTTCTTTCATGCTCATACTGTGGTCTGAATGTATGGAAAGCATTGTAGCCCTGCACAGCCAGGGTGCTTTCCATGTTTTTCAACCATGTCTCAGTGACTGCACAGATGTTATCATCTTCCAAAGTGAGGAGTGGTTCCATGGTGTGCAGTTTCTTGTTTAGTCTTCTAGCATTAAGCGGCAGTACCTTGAATTTATCTAGAGAGGATTTTGTTATGTTGGGAGGTTGGTTATTTTGACACTGCCTAAAAAAGACACAATAGTGATGGCTAATGTCTTTGCCAGTATACCAAAAGCCTAGACGAGAAGGGTGCAGACCACGTCCAGCAAAACAGCAGGGCTTGTTAACTCTGTCTTCCCAAGCTGACAGATATTAGATCCTCTTGGACTGACACCAGAAGCTAAGCCAATTGTTAAAGTCAATCATTTTTTGTTGCATTATGGCATAATCCTTGGAGAATACCTGGTTCAAAGCTGGGGAGAGCACTCCAGCCTTACCAGGTGACTCACCTACTGTACTTTCAGACCCCAAACGGAGGGTTTCAAAGCCAAAGGAGGTGGAGTTTCAATATTTATCAAAGACATACACACATCCAGGCTGGTAAAACTGTATGATGCACAGGAGACACTCCAAGTGCAGTTAACTGTTGACAAAACACCTATTCAAATCATAGCTAGCTACAGACCCCCAACCATGACTTAGGACACCCACTCCTCCTATATGGACTTTTCTGAAACATTAAGATTTAACCCTCTACCCTAGGCCTGGGTGACTTCAACTACCCAGCCATAGAGTGGAAATCCTGTTCTAGCCCAAACATGAATGCCCAGAGATTCTTTGACTTCATCAATGCCAATGCATTGGATCAGCTGGTCGACACCTGTATGAAAGGTGAAAATATCCTGGACCTGGTACTAACCAACATGAGAAGCCACTGTAGCACCCCTGCAGTGTCATCCTCCTTGATAAGATCTGATCATAAAGCGATCACTTTTGAAGTCACCATCTCCCCTGATCCCCCTCCCCTGTCAGGGTCAAACAAAAAAAGTTTCCAAAGCTGATAACAGTCTCTTGAGAGCAGGTATAAGCAGCTTCACAGCCACCATCCTTTCAGTTGGTACTAGCACTAATGTCCAAGCCTACACCAAAAAACTATATGCGCATGTACATAGCTGTATGGACTGACAGAACCAAATCATCTTGCTCAAGGAAGAGTAAACCTGTTTGGTGGACAGCAGCAATAAACAAACTCTATAATAAAATGAAAAAAATTGCTGTCCGGGACCAAGAAGGAACAGGTGCCAAGTTGTAAGCAATCTCTCCTTTGTCTGAACAAGCAAATAAGGTCACTGGTGAAATCCTCTAAGCCTAACTTTGAGTCGAAATTGGCCACATCCACTAAGGACAGCCACAAAGCCTACTTCACATATGTCTGCAATCTCAAAGGTAACTCCCAAATCTGCTCTGATATAGCCAACCTGCTGGCAAACAGATTCAGTGAAAACTTCATCCCCTTGTCCCCCACATGACCCTCCCTTCATCATCAGGGAGCAGGTGTTTAATGCCCTCTCAAAGGCAAAAAATAAGTCTCCATGGGACTCAACAACATCCCTGGCTGTATCCTACATGAGCTCAGGCATGAGCTCTCAGCCCAATTAGGCACCCTATTCAACCAAAGCCTGAGCACCGGCTTCATCCCAGCTGAATGGAGGACAGCCACTGTTATCCCTCTACACAAAGGTGGAGTGTCCACTGATGAGCCTGGTCTGCAAGGCCATGGAACATATTATCATGGAGCATATAAACAAAGACATTGGCAATCTTTAAACACTGTACCCCACCCAATTTGGGTTCATGAAGGGCCGATCTTGTCTCCTGAACCTGATTGACTTCTTCAAATCAGTCTCCAGAGCTGTGGACAAAGGGTAAGGTGGTCCACACAGCCTATCTGGACCTCACCAAGGCCTTTGACACCATCCCTCACTCTGAAATCATAGATAAACTTACTAAGCTGGGCATTAATCCCTACTTCACTTGATGGGTTGCCAACTGGCTTACTGACAGAACCCACACTGTAAAAGTAGCTGACTCCAAATCCAGCTCCAGACAAGTGACAAGTGCAGTACCTCAGGGTTCAGTCATGGGATCACTCTTGTTTGGCATCTACTTCTCTGAAGTACAGGCCAACACTAAGGGACTCTGGCTAACAAAGTTCACAGATGACTGCAAACTGGGAGCCATTACTGAATCCCCACATGATGTGGATATTCTACAAAAGGGCCTTACAGAAACAGATGCTTGGTGCCAGAGCCATGGGCTCAAGCTCAATACCAAGAAATGTATAGTTATCCCCTTTGGGAAAAAACATGTACCCATGAATTACCACATAGGTGACAGTACACTAAACACCAAAAGTGTGATAAGAGACTTAAGAAACTTAGGGACACAGGTGGACGGTGGTCTCACCTTCAATAACCACATCAACACAACAGTCAGGAAATGCTTCTATATGGTACACCTCATCACTAAGGGCTTTTCGTCCAGAAAAAAAGGAGGTCATTGTCCCACTGCACTCATCCCTCATTAGACCCATTATAGAATGCAACACCCCATTTGGTATGTACCTCTCAAGGCATCTGCAACAACTGGAAAGGCCTCATAAATATCTCACTAAAAGAATCACAGGCCTAAAGCAGATACCCTATGCTGACCGTCTAAAAAAACTCCAGCTATACTCTGTCGCATATCGTCTACAAAGAGGCGATCTCTGCTTAACATACAAGGCCATGTCAAACCCAGAGTTGATGGACATGCTATACTTAAAGAAATCCCAATCCCTCAGAGCCACATGCTCCAGGGATCTAAACCTTGTCATCACAATGAACAAAACATGCTGGAGGGATAGTTTAATGACCCAAAGACTCCCCAGACTCTGGAATAAACTGCCCATACTTATCAAGCAGAGTGCCTCTTTGGTTGTCTTCAAAAGGAACCTTGACAATTGGATGAGAGATAGGAAATTCACCCTGGGGATCACGTCAGTCACCCTGCTAGACAGGGGTCCAGGGAAGTAAATATTGTGGGAAGAAATAGCCAGGGAATTGTTATGGCTAGACTTGTATAGGCCCTAGGGCCGATAGCCTAGTACCAACCTATGAACCTACGAACCTATGACCCAGGCAATTGTAGGCCCATCGGCCTAACTAGCCTGATCTGCAAGGCCATGGAATGCATGGACCTTACAAGGACATTGGCAACCTCCAAACACTTGACCTCACACAGTTTGGTTTTGTCAAAGGGAAACCATGCCTGTTAAACTTGGTCAACTTCTTTGAAACAGTCACTAAAGCCATGAATGAGGGGAAGATGGTGCACATTGACTACTTTTAAATAGCCAAACCTTTGACACTATTCCCCACTTGGGCATAATTGATAAACTCTCCCAGCTAGGCATCAACCTGTATGTTACCAGATGGGTAGCTAATTGGCTCACTGACAGAACCCACTCAGTCAAAATAGGGGAAGCCACCTCTAGTAGTAGATCCGTAATGAGTGGTGTACCTCAATTGTCTTGGGGCCTCTACTGTTTGGGATATACTTTTCTAAGGTAAACCAGTGTTCTGTGGCTGATTAAGTTTGCAGATGACTGCAAGCTGGGGGCTGTCTTAAATTCCCCTAGTGATTGTTAACATCCTCCAAGAGAGCCTTACCCAAACTAATGACTGGTGCCAGAAGCATGGCCTCAAACTGAATGCCAAGAAATGCACCATTATACCGTTATCACATTAATAACAATGTACTAAGCATGCAATCAATCATGAGGGACTTAGGGACCCAGGTTGATAGCAACCTGATGTTTGACCACTATGTTGCCTTCATTGTATGGAAGGCTTTCTGCATAGCCCACCTCATAAGTAAGGGTATTTCATCCAGGAACATAGAGGTCATAACATCCCTGTACTCTTCCCTTATCAGACCCTTTAAAGAGTACAATACCCCTTCGGCATGTACCTGGCCAAGCACTTGCAGCAGCTGGAGAAACCACAGAGGTTCCTAACCAGGAAAATCCTGGGTCTCAAACACCTATCCTACACAGATAGGATAAAAGCTCTGTCTCTCTACTCAGTCTCTTACAGACTGCTCAGAGTTGACCTGTGTCTGGCATACAAGATCATCTCAGACCCAGCCCTGATGAAGCTGCTGCATATCTGTAAGTTGAACTCCACTCGCGCAACCTGCACGTAAGGCCTCATCCTGGTCCGTGACATTAATAGAACTTGTTGGCGGGATAGATTTGTGTCACAAAGACTCCCCCATATATAGAATAGACTTCCTCTTCATGTCAAACAGAGTACCTCTCTAGCCCTCTTTAAGAGGAACCTGGATGACCAGATGTGAAATAGAAAATACACCCCTGGGATCTCACCTGTGTCCCTGCTGGACAGGGAAACCAGGTGCTGACTTTGTGGGAACATGGGCAAAATTCTTAACTAGGCTTATAAGGGCCTCTGGGCCAATAGCCTAGTATCATCATATGAACCTATGAGAAGGTAGAAAGCTGCTTAAGGCTAGGCTTATACTTGCCTGTGACACATAATTTGAGAGCTCAGTAATGGCTGTATTCATATAGTCCAGTGAGATACATTTCATGTCATTCACCCCCACATGGACTATGACAGAGTCATGCCGGTACTTGTGGTTGAGTGACCTGATGGATCCTGGCACCTGACAGGCAGCTAACTGTAACCCACTCCTTATCCAGCCTGGAGATGGGAACATCCATGTGGCTCACAATAGAGTGACCTTTGATCAATACATTAGGTTTTATGGTGTTACATCTGATGAGCTTATAGGTTAATAGGTTCATATGTAGGTACTAGGTGATTGGCCCAAGGGCCTACATAAGCTTAGCCAACAAGGTTCCCTGGCTTAAGCTACCCAAGGAAGTTATTTTCCTGTGCCCTTGTCAAGCAGAGCCACAGAAGTGATCCCCGGGGTGTATTTCCTATTTCCCATCCACTCATCAAGATTTTTATTGAAGAGTGCTAATGAGGACCTTTGTTTGACATAGATGGGTAGCTTGTTCCATTGTATGGGAAGTCTCTGGGACAGGAATCTATCCCTCCAGCATGCCCTGTTTATTGTGGTGGCAAGGTTTAGGTCACACTGGTGGGTGGGTGTGTTAATATGTATTGTGTTTGTTTTTTGAATTGTTATGTGTGTAAGTGGTTTACATTTGGGAGGCCTCTGATCTTTTGGTAAATTACTAGTGAGTATCTCTGCATATGTGGGTTTATGTGTCATGTCCTTATTTAGTGTGGGAAATGTTTGTGTGCTGACAACCTGTTTGGCATTCAATCTGTCCTTATTTAGGAGTCTTACTTCCAATTTCATAGTGTAACTATATCTCTCACATAACATATTTGTTTATTTCAGGAGTATGTGGTTGTCAGTATATATGAGACAATTGCTACATTGCCTCAGGATGTCATGTCTATCAGCCTGGCCAGAGAGATGATAGGAAACTGCCCTATCCATGATAACAGGCTCTTACTATATATTTTATTAGCGAAGGGAGTGTGCTAATTTGACAGGACTGTGCTGGTAGTGCCGAGACAGCAAGAAGGACCAATACTTTCTGTAGGCTAAAGTTGATCAATAAAGCAATGCTGCTCAGTGCACAACTGAGTTGTTCCTAGAGCAGCAGTAAAGCTTGGAAAGGTTTCACTGACAGCCGTTTAAGTTAAAATTGAGTTTCTGTGCTTATGAATCTATACAAGGGCACTGCTAACCTCCACTGCATGAAGAATAGCACCAGGCAAATGCGAGATTTAAATACTAGCAAAGAGAAACAAGTTTTAAGCTAACTACCAATCAGGAGAGCACAAGTAATCCCCAACTCAGACAGGTTAGATCAGCATACTTCTGCCACAAGGGTGGAGAAAAATATTGTCTTAATGTAGAATAGCTGGTTTGGAGCCCAAGTGTAACAAGACCATACAAAATACCTACGGCAGTCCTACAACTAAGACTGTAATACAGTATAATTAACTACTTAAAACAACAGTAGACAATATAGTTTTCTTTCTTTCTTTTTTTCTTTTTGAAACTGCTAAAATAGTCACAGGATATAAGAGAAGTTCAAAAAGATACTTAGCAGTCTTTTGTCTGTTTCCCAGCTCAAATAGACCAGGTACACGCCTGCTGCCACTAAACGCATAATCACAGTCCCCCTAATGTAAAAACACAGTAAAGGAGTGTCTGGAGTGAAATGCTACCAGAAACAAACTTAAAAAAATATGAAATGCTACCACAAACAAAGTTAAAATTATAGCTACAGCCGTGTACTTTAAACAGCTTATAAAAGTGTGATTATTAAATAGAAGTGCTTGCTTTGCTTTGCAATGTGCTAAGAGCCACTCAGTTGTATAGTACATTGGAAATCTAGTTCAATAGAAACTTTAATAGTTCAGTAACTTCTCTTCTCTAGTGTGTGTGTGTGTGTGTGTGTGTGTGTGTGTGTGTGTGTCTCAGAGAGAGACATACCTAACAACCTTTACAGTTATGAAACTGCTTCTGTTCTGGAGTGATTGCTATTACACTTTAGTAGGAGACGTGAGCTCTTGAGCTTAATAATAATGAAATAATACTTACCAAGACTTTATTAAACACCTTACTTGCATCAAATAGGTGCTTAACAAAGCTGTCTTTTTTCCATATTTAGAGCATAATTATGGTAGTCCATACATTTATAGTTATTAAGCCCAAAGAGGTTCCAGATGAGCCTCACAATGTCATGTGGGTCTTCTTTCCTTGTTTAATTATTAAAAGCAGAATACAATACTTCTATGTGGTTAAGATTGTTTCAGTCTAACAGTGATTATTTAGAAATTTATCATTAATTAACCTTATCCAGTATTGTGCCTACAAGTTTTATTTTAGTGAAATGCTATGAAACACGTTTAAACTTTTCAACATGAAAATATAAAGCAGTCACTGCTGTTTAACCTACATTCTTTGATATAATGGATAGTTCTGTAATGAGATCATCTAGTCATGCAGAAGAAGCCTGTTTAAAAAAGAGTCTTCATTCTTTTCTGGGCATATTATGGTCACTTACAGCTGAATGGCAGTGCTGAAATATATTTTTAAGTGTAACAGCAGCGTTTTCAGGTGCTGTATTGGCATTACTTGTGTTACTTCATTTGCTTCTCAGGCACAATGCAAACCTGAGGAAGTCACTTTACCAGGCCCTAATTCTGGTTCACTGGAGAAAAGAAGCCATTGCATGGGCTAGGCTTACTTTATTTATTTATTTGAAATTTGAACTGATCAGTTGACCCTTTTCAGCCACAAACCAGACCCGAGAGGAACAAAGTACATGATGCATTAAAGAAAATCAATACTAAAATGCATCATGTATCATACAATAACAAAAATGCATGTCAAAAGATATTGCACACAGAAAAGGAGTTGTCAAAAGGAATAATATTCACAACATTTCAAGAAATGTGGAAAATATGCAGCAGTGTTTTACTCATTTCCATCTTAGTAAACAACTCCAGTCACATCTCTGCTTCCTAATTTAGTGTACTTCTAATTTTCTAATTCTTAAACTGATATTTTTCTCAAATCTGATTCTCTACCCGATCATTTCTCCCTTCTCTGTTTTATTGTCTTTCCTACCAATTCATTATCTCACGTTCTTCAATAATCCTGATGTTAAGCCAGATTGGTAGCATGTGTAGCTGCAGTAACTGCCAAAATCCCTCCCATTTCTTCTTCACCTCCGTACTCTGAAGAGCTGTATTACTGCTTTCTTGGAATTTCATATTTACTGATGTTTAGCCAATCCATGTAAAACACTCTTACTGTTTGTATACATGAAAACCCCATTATTTTCCATGAATAATTGTATACTGCACTTGTAAAATGGGCATTTCCTTATTAACTGGACTGTATACGTGAAATGTAGTGTTCTACTAATGAATACTGTTTATGTAAACATGTTTTACTGTTGTCTAACATGCAGTTTTAATTGTGGAGCTTTCTTCTCAGGGCCTCCAATAAATTTCTTCTTTTTTTTTGTCTGATTGGACTTTCCAGGTGAACAAAATAAAATAAATAAATAAATGTAAACAATACTTACAGTATTTACAGGGTGGAGATCTCTTAGCACTTCCTTGTATGTAGTGCTTGCTAAACTGTCTACTTCTCTATGAGATGGATTCATGAATGGCTAATGCTCCACACTGCTATTGTGTGCGTGTCACTCTGCCCTGCTACTTTGTATTATTAAATGTCATGTAGAGCCACCAAACAAGGGTAAATAGGAGATTATGCTAATGATAGCATTAACAGCTGAATTACATGTTAATTAACTAATCCAAGATGGTGGAGCTATTCAGGAAGCTCTAAAGTAATCAGGTACACTGGGTGTAGCTCTTTGTCATGAATTCCAAAACCTACTGGAACACAGCAACCATCACACTTAGAAAAAAAGCAATGTTAGGGGAGGCTGCTCTTGTGCATGTATATGTGTAACAGGCTTAAAGGTATGCTGTTGTTGCTGCTGATAAACCACACCCAAGGAGAAGAAGGGAGTTCAGACCCCATTTAACATATCATGGATTGCGTAATATTGAAGTTGTAGAGTGATACAGAGTTAACAGGGAAATATACTACAGAAACTCTACAACCCCTGCTGCTTCCACCTCAGACCTGAGTGATAAAGAGTTAAAAGGGAAATACTACAGAAACAATACAACCCCTGCTGCTCCCACCTCAGACCCGAGTGATACAGGGTTGACAGGGAAATACTACAGAAACTCTATAACCCCTGCTGCTTCCACCTCAGACCCACTGAGTGATACAGAGTTAACAGGGAAATACTACAGAAACTTTACAACGCCTGCTGTTCCCACCTCAGACCCGAGTGATACAGAGTTAACAGGGAAATACTACAGAAACTCTACAACCCCTGCTGCTCCTACCTCAGACCCGAGTGATACAGAGTTAAAAGGAAAATACCACAGAAACTCTACAACCCCTGCTGCTCCCACCTCAGACCCGAGTGATACAGGGTTGACAGGGAAATACTACAGAATCTCTACAACCCCTGCTGCTCCAACCTCAGACCCGAGTGATACAGAGTTAACAGGGAAATACTACAGAAACTTTACAACGCCTGCTGTTCCCAACTCAGACCCGAGTGATACAGAGTTAACAGGGAAATACTGCAGAAACTCTACAACCCCTGCTGCTCCCACCTCAGACCTGAGTGATACAGAGTTAAAAGGGAAATACCACAGAAACTCTACAACCCCTGCTGCTCCAACCTCAGACCCAAGTGATACAGAGTTAACAGGGAAATACTACAGAAACTCTACAACCCCTGCTGCTCCCACCTCAGACCCGAGTGATACAGAGTTAACAGGGAAATACTACAGAAACGCTACAGCCCCTGCTGCTCCCACCTCAGACCCAAGTGATACAGAGTTCACAGGGAACTACTGCAGAAACTCTACAACCCCTGCTGCTCCCACCTCAGACCCGAATGATACAGAGTTAACAGGGAAATACTGCAGAAACTCTACAACCCCTGCTCCTCCCACCTCAGACCCGAGTGATACAGAGTTAACAGGGAAATACTAAAGAAACTCTACAACCCCTGCTGCTCCCACCTCAGACCCGAGTGATCCAGAGTTAAAAGGAAAATACCACAGAAACTCTACAACCCCTGCTGCTCCCACCTCAGACCCGAGTGATACAGGGTTGACAGGGAAATACTACAGAATCTCTACAACCCCTGCTGCTCCAACCTCAGACCCGAGTGATACAGAGTTAACAGGGAAATACTACAGAAACTTTACAACGCCTGCTGTTCCCAACTCAGACCCGAGTGATACAGAGTTAACAGGGAAATACTACAGAAACTCTACAACCCCTGCTGCTCCCACCTCAGACCTGAGTGATACAGAGTTAAAAGGGAAATACCACAGAAACTCTACAACCCCTGCTGCTCCAACCTCAGACCGAAGTGATACAGAGTTAACAGGGAAATACTACAGAAACTCTACAACCCCTGCTGCTCCCACCTCAGACCCGAGTGATACAGAGTTAACAGGGAAATACTACAGAAACTCTACAACCCCTGCTGCTCCCACCTCAGACCCGAGTGATTCAGAGTTAAAAGGAAAATACCACAGAAACTCTACAACCCCTGCTGCTCCCACCTCAGACCCGAGTGATACAGAGTTAAAAGGAAAATACCACAGAAACTCTACAACCCCTGCTGCTCCCACCTCAGACCCGAGTGATACAGGGTTGACAGGGAAATACTACAGAATCTCTACAACCCCTGCTGCTCCAAACTCAGACCCGAGTGATACAGAGTTAACAGGGAAATACTACAGAAACTTTACAACGCCTGCTGTTCCCAACTCAGACCCGAGTGATACAGAGTTAACAGGGAAATACTGCAGAAACTCTACAACCCCTGCTGCTCCCACCTCAGACCCGAGTGATACAGAGTTAACAGGGAAATACTGCAGAAACTCTACAACCCCTGCTGCTCCCACCTCAGACCCGAATGATACAGAGTTAACAGGGAAATACTGCAGAAACTCTACAACCCCTGCTCCTCCCACCTCAGACCCGAGTGATACAGAGTTAACAGGGAAATACTAAAGAAACTCTACAACCCCTGCTGCTCCCACCTCAGACCCGAGTGATCCAGAGTTAAAAGGAAAATACCACAGAAACTCTACAACCCCTGCTGCTCCCACCTCAGACCCGAGTGATACAGGGTTGACAGGGAAATACTACAGAATCTCTACAACCCCTGCTGCTCCAACCTCAGACCCGAGTGATACAGAGTTAACAGGGAAATACTACAGAAACTTTACAACGCCTGCTGTTCCCAACTCAGACCCGAGTGATACAGAGTTAACAGGGAAATACTACAGAAACTCTACAACCCCTGCTGCTCCCACCTCAGACCTGAGTGATACAGAGTTAAAAGGGAAATACCACAGAAACTCTACAACCCCTGCTGCTCCAACCTCAGACCCAAGTGATACAGAGTTAACAGGGAAATACTACAGAAACTCTACAACCCCTGCTGCTCCCACCTCAGACCCGAGTGATACAGAGTTAACAGGGAAATACTACAGAAACTCTACAACCCCTGCTGCTCCCACCTCAGCCCCGAGTGATACAGAGTTAACAGGGAAATACTACAGAAACTCTACAACCCCTGCTGCTCCCACCTCAGACCCGAATGATACAGAGTTAACAGGGAAATACTGCAGAAACTCTACAACCCCTGCTCCTCCCACCTCAGACCCGAGTGATACAGAGTTAACAGGGAAATACAACAGAAACTCTACATCCCCTGCTGCTCCCACCTCAGACCAGAGTGATACAGAGTTGACAGGGCAATACTACAGAAACTCTATAACCCCTGCTGCTCCCACATCAGACCTGAGTGATACAGAGTTGACAGGGAAATACTACAGAAACTCTACAACCCCTGCTGCTCCCACCTCAGACCCGAGTGATACAGAGTTGACAGGGAAATACTACAGAAACTCTACATCCTCTGCTGCTCCCAACTCAGACCCGAGTGATACAGAGTTAACAGGGAAGTACTACAGAAACTCTTTAACCCCTGCTGCTCCCACATCAGACCCAAGTGATACAGAGTTGACAGGGAAATACTACAGAAACTCTACAGCCCCTGCTGCTCCCACTTCAGACCTGAGTGATACAGAGTTAACAGGGAAATACTACAGAAACTCTACAACCCCTGCTGCTCCTACCTCAGACCAGAGTGATACAGAGTTAACAGGGAAATACTACAGAAACTCTACAACCCCTGCTGCTCCCACCTCAGACCCAAGTGATACAGAGTTAACCGGGAAATAGTACAGAAACTCTACAATCCCTGCTGCTCCTACCTCAAACCCGAGTGATGCAGAGTTAACAGGGAAATACTACAGAAACTCTACAACCGCTGCTGCTCCCACCTCAGACCCAAGTGATACAGAGTTAACAGGGAAATACTACAGAACCTCTACAACCCCTGCTGGTCACACCTCAGACCTGAGTGATACAGATGTGACAGGGAAATACTACAGAAACTCTTCAACCCCTGCTGTTCTCACCTCAAACCTGAGTGATACAGAGTTGACAGAGGAATACTACAGAAACTCTACAACCCCTGCTGCTCCCACCTCAGACCCGAGTGATACAGAGTTAACAGGGAAATACTATAGAAACTCTACAACCCCTGCTGTTCCAACCTCAGACCCGAGAGATACAGAGTTAACAGGGAAATACTACAGAAACTCTACAACCCCTGCTGCTCCCACCTCAGACCCGAGTGATACAGAGGTGACAGGGAAATACTACAGAAACTCTAGAACCCCTGCTGCTCCCAATTCAGACCCGAGTGATACAGGGTTGACAGGGAAATACTACAGAATCTCTACAACCCCTGCTGCTCCAACCTCAGACCCGAGTGAAACAGAGTTAACAGGGAAATACTACAGAAACTTTACAATGCCTGCTGTTCCCACCTCAGACCCGAGTGATACAGAGTTAACAGGGAAATACTACAGAAACTCTACAACCCCTGCTGCTCCCACCTCAGACCCGAGTGATACAGAGTTAAAAGGGAAATACCACAGAAACTCTACAACCCCTGCTGCTCCCACCTCAGACCCGAGTGATACAGAGTCGACAGGGAAATACTACAGAAACTCTACATCCTCTGCTGCTCCCAACTCAGACCCGAGTGATACAGAGTTGACAGGGAAATACTATAGAAACTCTACAACCCCTGCTGTTCCCAACTCAGACCCGAGTAATACAGAGTTAACAGGGAAGTACTACAGAAACTCTATAACCCCTGCTGCTCCCACCTCAGACCCGAGTGATACAGAGTTGACAGGGAAATACTACAGAAACTCTACAGCCCCTGCTGCTCCCACCTCAGACCTGAGTGACACAGAGTTAACAGGGAAATACTACAGAAACTCTACAACCCCTGCTGCTGCTACCTCAGACCCAAGTGATACAGAGTTAACAGGGAAATACTACAGAAACTCTACAACCCCTGCTGCTCCCACCTCAGACCCGAGTGATAGAGAGTTGACAGGGAAATACTATGGAAACTTTACAACCCATGCTGCTCCTACCTCAGACCCAAGTGATACAGAGTTAACAGGGAAATACTGCAGAAACTCTACAACCCCTGCAGCTCCCACCTCAGACCAGAGTTATACAGAGTTAACAGGGAAAAAGAAACTCTGCAACCCCTGCTGCTCCCACCTCAGACTCGAGTGATATAGAGTTGAATGGGAAGCACTACAGAAACTCTACAACCTCTGCTGCTCCCACCTCAGACCAGAGTGATAGAGGTAACAGAGAAATACTACAGAAACTCTACAACCCCTGCTGCTCCCAGCTCATACCCGAATGATACAGAGTTAACAGGGAAATACTGCAGAAACTCTACAACCCCTGCTCCTCCCACCTCAGACCCAAGTGATACAGAGTTAACAGGGAGATACTACAGAAACTCTACAACCCCTACTGCTCCCACCTCAGACCCGAGTGATACAGAGTTGACAGGGCAATACTACAGAAACTCTATAACCCCTGCTGCTCCCACATCAGACCTGAGTGATTCAGAGTTGACAGGGAAATACTACAGAAACTCTACAACCCCTGCTGCTCCCACCTCAGACCCGAGTGATACAGAGTTGACAGGGAAATACTACAGAAACTCTACATCCTCTGCTGCTCCCAACTCAGACCCGAGTGATACAGAGTTAACAGGGAAGTACTACAGAAACTCTTTAACCCCTGCTGCTCCCACATCAGACCCAAGTGATACAGAGTTGACAGGGAAATACTACAGAAACTCTACAGCCCCTGCTGCTCCCACTTCAGACCTGAGTGATACAGAGTTAACAGGGAAATACTACAGAAACTCTACAACCCCTGCTGCTCCTACCTCAGACCAGAGTGATACAGAGTTAACAGGGAAATACTACAGAAACTCTACAACCCCTGCTGCTCCCACCTCAGACCCAAGTGATACAGAGTTAACCGGGAAATAGTACAGAAACTCTACAATCCCTGCTGCTCCTACCTCAAACCCGAGTGATGCAGAGTTAACAGGGAAATACTACAGAAACTCTACAACCGCTGCTGCTCCCACCTCAGACCCAAGTGATACAGAGTTAACAGGGAAATACTACAGAACCTCTACAACCCCTGCTGGTCACACCTCAGACCTGAGTGATACAGATGTGACAGGGAAATACTACAGAAACTCTACAACCCCTGCTGTTCTCACCTCAGACCTGAGTGATACAGAGTTGACAGAGGAATACTACAGAAACTCTACAACCTCTGCTGCTCCCACCTCAGACCCGAGTGATACAGAGTTAACAGGGAAATACTACAGAAACTCTACAACCCCTGCTAATCCAATCTCAGACCCGAGAGATACAGAGTTAACAGGGAAATACTACAGAAACTCTACAACCCCTGCTGCTCCCACCTCAGACCCGAGTGATACAGAGATGACAGGGAAATACTACAGAAACTCTAGAACCCCTGCTGCTCCCAATTCAGACCCGAGTGATACAGGGTTGACAGGGAAATACTACAGAATCTCTACAACCCCTGCTGCTCCAACCTCAGACCCGAGTGAAACAGAGTTAACAGGGAAATACTACAGAAACTTTACAACGCCTGCTGTTCCCACCTCAGACCCGAGTGATACAGAGTTAACAGGGAAATACTACAGAAACTCTACAACCCCTGCTGCTCCCACCTCAGACCCGAGTGATACAGAGTTAAAAGGGAAATACCACAGAAACTCTACAACCCCTGCTGCTCCAACCTCAGACCCAAGTGATACAGAGTTAACAGGGAAATACTACAGAAACTCTACAACCCCTGCTGCTCCCACCTCAGACCCGAGTGATACAGAGTTAACAGGGAAATACTACAGAAACGCTACAACCCCTGCTGCTCCCACCTCAGACCCGAGTGATACAGAGTTGACAGGGCAATACTACAGAAACTCTATAACCCCTGCTGCTCCCACATCAGACCTGAGTGATACAGAGTTGACAGCGATATACTACAGAAACTCTACAACCCCTGCTGCTCCCACCTCAGACCCGAGTGATACAGAGTCGACAGGGAAATACTACAGAAACTCTACATCCTCTGCTGCTCCCAACTCAGACCCGAGTGATACAGAGTTGACAGGGAAATACTATAGAAACTCTACAACCCCTGCTGTTCCCAACTCAGACCCGAGTAATACAGAGTTAACAGGGAAGTACAACAGAAACTCTATAACCCCTGCTGCTCCCACCTCAGACCCGAGTGATACAGAGTTGACAGGGAAATACTACAGAAACTCTATAGCCCCTGCTGCTCCCACCTCAGACCTGAGTGTCACAGAGTTAATAGGGAAATACTACAGAAACTCTACAACCCCTGCTGCTGCTACCTCAGACCCAAGTGATACAGAGTTAACATGGAAATACTACAGAAACTCTACAACCCCTGCTGCTCCCACCTCAGACCCGAGTGATAGAGAGTTGACAGGGAAATACTATGGAAACTTTACAACCCATGCTGCTCCTACCTCAGACCCAAGTGATACAGAGTTAACAGGGAAATACTGCAGAAACTCTACAACCCCTGCAGCTCCCACCTCAGACCAGAGTGATACAGAGTTAACAGGGAAACAGAAACTCTGCAACCCCTGCTGCTCCCACCTCAGACTGGAGTGATATAGAGTTGACAGGGAAGCACTACAGAAACTCTACAACCTCTGCTGCTCCCACCTCAGACCAGAGTGATAGAGGTAACAGAGAAATACTACAGAAACTCTACAACCCCTGCTGCTCCCAGCTCAGACCCGAGTGATACAGAGTTGACAGGGAAATACTACAGAAACTCTACAACCCCTGCTGCTACCAGCTCAGACACGAGTGATACAGAGTTAACAGAGAAATACTATAGAAATTCTACAACCCCTGCTGCTCCCACCTCAGACCCGAGTGATACAGAGTTAACAGAGAAATACTACAGAAAATCTACAACCGCTGCTGCTCCCACCTCAGACCCGAGTGATACAGAGTTGACAGGGACATACTACAGAAACTCTACATTCCCTGCTGCTCCCTCCTCAGACCCGAGTGATACAGAGTTAACAGGGAAATACTACAGAAACTCTACAACCTCTGCTGCTCCCACCTCAGACCCAAGTGATACAGAGTTAACAGAGAAATACTACAGAAATTCTACAACCCCTGCTGCTCCCACCTCAGACCCGAGTGATACAGAGTTAACAGAGAAATACTACAGAAACTCTACAATGGCTGCTGCTCCCACCTCAGTCCCGAATGATACAGAGTTAACAGGGAAATACTACAGAAACTCTACAACCCCTGCTGCTCTCACCTCAGACCCGAGTGATACAGAGTTAACAGGGAAATACTACAGAAACTTTACAACGCCTGCTGTTCCCACCTCAGACCCGAGTGATACAGAGTTACCAGGGAAATACTACAGAAAGTCTACAACCCCTGCTGCTCCCACCTCAGACCCGAGTGATAAAGAGTTAACAGGGAAATACCACAGAAACTCTACAACCCCTGCTGCTCCGCAGACCCTAGTGATACAGAGTTAACAGGGAAATACTACAGAAACTGTACAACCCCTGCTGTTCCCACCTCAGATGCGAGTGATACAGAGTTAACAGGGAAATACTACAGAAACTCTAAAACCCCTGCTGCTCCCACCTCAGACCCAAGTGATACAGAGTTAACAGGGGAATACTACAGAAACTCTACAACCCCTGCTGCTCCCACCTCAGACCCAAGTGATACAGAGTTCACAGGGAACTACTACAGAAACTCTACAACCCCTGCTGCTCCCACCTCAGACCCGAGTGATATAGAGGTGACAGGGAAATACTACATAAACTATACAACCCCTGCTGCTCCCACCTCAGACCCAAGTGATACAGAGTTAACAGGGAAATACTGCAGAAACTCTACAACCCCTGCTGCTCCCACCTCAGACCTGAGTGATACAGAGTTGACAGGGAAATACTACAGAAACTCTACAACCCCTGTTGCTCCCACCTCAGACCCGAGTGATACAGAGTTGGCAGGGCAATTCTACATAAACTCTACAACCCCTGCTGCTCCCACATCAGACCTGAGTGATACAGAGTTGACAGGGACATACTACAGAAACTCTACATTCCCTGCTGCTCCCTCCTCAGACCCGAGTGATACAGAGTTAACAGGGAAATACTACAGAAACTCTACAACCTCTGCTGCTCCCACCTCAGACCCGAGTGATACAGAGTTAACAGGGAAATACTACAGAAATTCTACAACCCCTGCTGCTCCCACCTCAGACCCGAGTGATACAGAGTTAACAGAGAAATACTACAGAAACTCTACAACGGCTGCTGCTCCCACCTCAGTCCCGAATGATACAGAGTTAACAGGGAAATACTACAGAAACTCTACAACCCCTGCTGCTCTCACCTCAGACCCAAGAGATACAGAGTTAACAGGTAAATACTACAGAAACTTTACAACGCCTGCTATTCCCACCTCAGACCCGAGTGACACAGAGTTACCAGGGAAATACTACAGAAAGTCTACAACCCCTGCTGCTCCCACCTCAGACCCGAGTGATAAAGAGTTAACAGGGAAATACCACAGAAACTCTACAACCCCTGCTGCTCCGCAGACCCAAGTGATACAGAGTTAACTGGGAAATACTACAGAAACTGTACAACCCCTGCTGTTCCCACCTCCGATGCGAGTGATACAGAGTTAACAGGGAAATACTACCGAAACTCTAAAACCCCTGCTGCTCCCACCTCAGACCCAAGTGATACAGAGTTAACAGGGAAATACTACAGAAACTCTACAACCCCTGCTGCTCCCACCTCAGACCCAAGTGATACAGATTTCACAGGGAACTACTACAGAAACTCTACAACCCCTGCTGCTCCCACCTCAGACCCGAGTGATATAGAGGTGACAGGGAAATACTACAGAAACTATACAACCCCTGCTGCTCCCACCTCAGACCTGAGTGATACAGAGTTAACAGGGAAATACTGCAGAAACTCTACAACCCCTGCTGCTCCCACCTCAGAACCAAGTGATACAGAGTTAACAGGGAAATACTACAGAAACTCTACAACACCTGCTGCTCCCACCTCAGACCCAAGTGATACAGAGTTGGCAGGGCAATTCTACAGACTCTACAACCCCTGCTGCTCCCACATCAGACCTGAGTGATACAGAGTTGACAGGGAAATATTACAGAAACTCTACAACCTCTGCTGCTCCCAACTCAGACCCGTGTGATACAGAGTTGACAGGGAAATAGTACAGAAACTCTACAATCCCTGCTGCTCCTACCTCAGACCCGAGTGATGCAGAGTTAACAGGGAAATACTACAGAAACTCTACAACCCCTGCTGCTCCCACCTCAGACCCGAGTGATACAGAGTTGAAAGGGAAATACTATGGAAACTTTACAACCCATGCTGCTCCTACCTCAGACCCAAGTGATACAGAGTTAACAGGGAAATACTACAGAAACTCTACAACCCCTGCAGCTCCCACCTCAGACCAGAGTTATACAGAGTTAACAGGGAAATAGTACAGAAACTCTGCAACCCCTGCTGCTCCCACCTCAGACCCGAATGATACAGAGTTAACAGGGAAATACTGCAGAAACTCTACAACCCCTGCTCCTCCCACCTCAGACCCGAGTGATACAGAGTTAACAGGGAAATACTACAGAAACTCTACAACCCCTGCTGCTCCCACCTCAGACCCGAGTGATACAGAGTTGACAGGGCAATACTACAGAAACTCTATAACCCCTGCTGCTCCCACATCAGACCTGAGTGATACAGAGTTGACAGGGAAATACTACAGAAACTCTACAACCCCTGCTGCTCCCACCTCAGACCCGAGTGATACAGAGTTGACAGGGAAATACTACAGAAACTCTACATCCTCTGCTGCTCCCAACTCAGACCCGAGTGATACAGAGTTAACAGGGAAGTACTACAGAAACTCTTTAACCCCTGCTGCTCCCACATCAGACCCAAGTAATACAGAGTTGACAGGGAAATACTACAGAAACTCTACAGACCCTGCTGCTGCCACCTCAGACTTGAGTGATACAGAGTTAACAGGGAAATACTACAGAAACTCTACAACCCCTGCTGCTCCTACCTCAGACCTGAGTGATACAGAGTTAACAGGGAAATACTACCGAAACTCTACAACCCCTGCTGCTCCCACCTCAGACCCAAGTGATACAGAGTTAACCGGGAAATAGTACAGAAACTCTACAATCCCTGCTGCTCCTACCTCAAACCCGAGTGATGCAGAGTTAACAGGGAAATACTACAGAAACTCTACAACCGCTGCTGCTCCCACCTCAGACCCAAGTGATACAGAGTTAACAGGGAAATACTACAGAACCTCTACAACCCCTGCTGGTCACACCTCAGACCTGAGTGATACAGATGTGACAGGGAAATACTACAGAAACTCTACAACCCCTGCTGTTCTCACCTCAGACCTGAGTGATACAGAGTTGACAGAGGAATACTACAGAAACTCTACAACCCCTGCTGCTCCCACCTCAGACCCGAGTGATACAGAGTTAACAGGGAAATACTACAGAAACTCTACAACCCCTGCTGTTCCAACCTCAGACCCGAGAGATACAGAGTTAACAGGGAAATACTACAGAAACTCTACAACCCCTGCTGCTCCCACCTCAGACCCGAGTGATACAGAGTTAACAGGGAAATACTACAGAAACTCCACAACCCCTGCTGCTCCCACCTCAGACCCGAGTGATACAGAGGTGACAGGGAAATACTACATAAACTCTAGAACCCCTGCTGCTCCCAATTCAGACCCGAGTGATACAGGGTTGACAGGGAAATACTACAGAATCTCTACAACCCCTGCTGCTCCAACCTCAGACCCGAGTGATACAGAGTTAACAGAGAAATACTACAGAAACTTTACAACGCCTGCTGTTCCCACCTCAGACCCGAGTGATACAGAGTTAACAGGGAAATACTACAGAAACTCTACAACCCCTGCTGCTCCCACCTCAGACCCGAGTGATACAGAGTTAAAAGGGAAATACCACAGAAACTCTACAACCCCTGCTGCTCCAACCTTAGACCCAAGTGATACAGAGTTAACAGGGAAATACTACAGAAACTCTACAACCCCTGCTGCTCCCACCTCAGACCCGAGTGATACAGAGTTAACAGGGAAATACTACAGAAACGCTACAACCCCTGCTGCTCCCACCTCAGACCCAAGTGATACAGAGTTCACAGGGAACTACTGCAGAAACTCTACAACCCCTGCTGCTCCCACCTCAGACCCGAATGATACAGAGTTAACAGGGAAATACTGCAGAAACTCTACAACCCCTGCTCCTCCCACCTCAGACCCGAGTGATACAGAGTTAACAGGGAAATACTACAGAAACTCTACAACCCCTGCTCCTCCCACCTCAGACCCGAGTGATACAGAGTTGACAGGGCAATACTACAGAAACTCTATAACCCCTGCTGCTCCCACATCAGACCTGAGTGATACAGAGTTGACAGGGATATACTACAGAAACTCTACAACCCCTGCTGCTCCCACCTCAGACCCGAGTGATACAGAGTCGACAGGGAAATACTACAGAAACTCTACATCCTCTGCTGCTCCCAACTCAGACCCGAGTGATACAGAGTTGACAGGGAAATACTATAGAAACTCTACAACCCCTGCTGTTCCCAACTCAGACCCGAGTAATACAGAGTTAACAGG
This sequence comes from Protopterus annectens, assembly GCF_019279795.1. Lineage (NCBI taxonomy): Eukaryota > Metazoa > Chordata > Ceratodontiformes > Protopteridae > Protopterus > Protopterus annectens. Next base: position 77,761,680 of record NC_056749.1, read on the forward strand.
GAAGTACTACAGAAACTCTACAACCCCTGCTGCTCCCACCTCAGACCCGAGTGATACAGAGTTGACAGGGAAATACTACAGAAAATCTACAGCCCCTGCTGCTCCCACCTCAGACCTGAGTGATACAGAGTTAACAGGGAAATACTACAGAAACTCTACAACCCCTGCTGCTGCTACCTCAGACCCAAGTGATACAGAGGTAACAGGGAAATACTACAGAAACTCTACAACCCCTGCTGCTCCCACCTCAGACCCGAGTGATAGGGAGTTGACAGGGAAATACTATGGAAACTTTACAACCCATGCTGCTCCTACCTCAGACCCAAGTGATACAGAGTTAACAGGGAAATACTACAGAAACTCTACAACCCCTGCAGCTCCCACCTCAGACCAGAGTGATACAGAGTTAACAGGGAAACAGAAACTCTGCATCCCCTGCTGCTCCCACCTCAGACACGAGTGATACAGAGTTGACAGGGAAATACTACAGAAACTCTACAACCCCTGCTGCTCCCACCTCAGACCCGAGTGATACAGAGTTGACAGGGACATACTACAGAAACTCTACATTCCCTGCTGCTCCCTCCTCAGACCCGAGTGATACAGAGTTAACAGGGAAATACTACAGAAACTCTACAACCTCTGCTGCTCCCACCTCAGACCCGAGTGATACAGAGTTAACAGGGAAATACTACAGAAATTCTACAACCCCTGCTGCTCCCACCTCAGACCCGAGTGATAGAGAGTTAACAGAGAAATACTACAGAAACTCTACAATGGCTGCTGCTCCCACCTCAGTCCCGAATGATACAGAGTTAACAGGGAAATACTACAGAAACTCTACAACCCCTGCTGCTCTCACCTCAGACCCGAGTGATACAGAGTTAACAGGGAAATACTACAGAAACTTTACAACGCCTGCTGTTCCCACCTCAGACCCGAGTGATACAGAGTTACCAGGGAAATACTACAGAAAGTCTACAACCCCTCTGCTCCCACCTCAGACCCGAGTGATAAAGAGTTAACAGGGAAATACCACAGAAACTCTACAACCCCTGCTGCTCCGTAGACCCTAGTGATACAGAGTTAACAGGGAAATACTACAGAAACTGTACAACACCTGCTGTTCCCACTTCAGATGCGAGTGATACAGAGTTAACAGGGAAATACTACAGAAACTCTAAAACCCCTGCTGCTCCCACCTCAGACCCAAGTGATACAGAGTTAACAGGGAAATACTACAGAAACTCTACAACCCCTGCTGCTCCCACATCAGACCCAAGTGATACAGAGTTCACAGGGAACTACTACAGAAACTCTACAACCCCTGCTGCTCCCACCTCAGACCCGAGTGATATAGAGGTGACAGGGAAATACTACAGAAACTATACAACCCCTGCTGCTCCCACCTCAGACCCGAGTGACACAGAGTTAACAGGGAAATACTGCAGAAACTCTACAACCCCAGCTGCTCCCACCTCAGAACCAAGTGATACAGAGTTAACAGGGAAATACTACAGAAACTCTACAACCCCTGCTGCTCCCACCTCAGACCCAAGTGATACAGAGTTGGCAGGGCAATTCTACAGAGACTCTACAACCCCTGCTGCTCCCACATCAGACCTGAGTGATACAGAGTTGACAGGGAAATATTACAGAAACTCTACAACCTCTGCTGCTCCCAACTCAGACCCGTGTGATACAGAGTTGACAGGGAAATACTATAGAAACTCTACAACCCCTGCTGTTCCCAACTCAGACCCGAGTAATACAAAGTTGACAGGGAAGTACTACAGAAACTCTATAACCCCTGCTGCTCCCACCTCAGACCCGAGTGATAGAGTTAACAGAGAAATACTAAAGAAACTCTACAACCGCTGCTGCTCCCACCTCAGACCCGAGTGATACAGAGTTGACAGGGAAATAGTACAGAAACTCTACAATCCCTGCTGCTCCTACCTCAGACCCGAGTGATGCAGAGTTAACAGGGAAATACTACAGAAACTCTACAACCCCTGCTGCTCCCACCTCAGACCCGAGTGATAGAGAGTTGACAGGGAAATACTATGGAAACTTTACAACCCATGCTGCTCCTACCTCAGACCCAAGTGATACAGAGTTAACAGGGAAATACTACAGAAACTCTACAACCCCTGCAGCTCCCACCTCAGACCAGAGTTATACAGAGTTAACAGGGAAATAGTACAGAAACTCTGCAACCCCTGCTGCTCCCACCTCAGACTCGAGTGATATAGAGTTGACAGGGAAGTACTACAGAAACTCTACAACCTCTGCTGCTCCCACCTCAGACCAGAGTGATAGAGGTAAAAGAGAAATATTACAGAAACTCTACATCCCCTGCTGCTACCACGTCAGACCCGAGAGAGATACAGAGTTAACAGGGAAATACTACAGAAACTCTACAACCCCTGCTGCTCCCACCTCAGACCCGAGTGATAGAGTTAGCAGAGAAATACTACAGAAACTCTACAACCCCTGCTGCTCCCACCTCAGACCCGAGTGGTACAGAGTTGACAGGGAAATACTACAGAAACTCTACAACCCCTGCTGCTCCCACCTCAGACCCGAGTGATACAGAGTTAACAGGGAAATACTACAGAAACTCTACATTCCCTGCTGCTCCCTCCTCAGACCCGAGTGATACAGAGTTAACAGGGAAATACTACAGAAACTCTACAACCCCTGCTGCTTCCACCTCAGACCCGAGTGATACAGAGTTAACAGGGAAATACTACAGAAATTCTACAACCCCTGCTGCTCCCACCTCAGACCCGAGTGATACAGAGTTAACAGAGAAATACTACAGAAACTCTACAACGGCTGCTGCTCCCACCTCAGTCCCAAATGATACAGAGTTAACAGGGAAATACTACAGAAACTCTACAACCCCTGCTGTTCCCACCTCAGACCCGAGTGATACAGAGTTACCAGGGAAATACTACAGAACGTCTACAACCCCTGCTGCTCCCACCTCAGACCCGAGTGATAAAGAGTAAAGAGTGAAATACCACAGAAACTCTACAACCCCTGCTGCTCCGCAGACCCAAGTGATACAGAGTTAACAGGGAAATACTACAGAAACTGTACAACCCCTGCTGTTCCCACCTCAGATGCGAGTGATACAGAGTTAACAGGGAAATACTACAGAAACTCTACAACCCCTGCTGCTCCCACCTCAGACCCAAGTGATACAGAGTTCACAGGGAACTACTACAGAAACTCTACAACCCCTGCTGCTCCCACCTCAGACCCAAGTGATACAGAGTTGGCAGGGCAATTCTACAGAAACTCTACAACCCCTGCTGCTCCCACATCAGACCTGAGTGATACAGAGTTGACAGGGAAATATTACAGAAACTCTACAACCTCTGCTGCTCCCAACTCAGACCCGAGTGATACAGAGTTGACAGGGAAATACTATAGAAACTCTACAACCCCTGCTGTTCCCAACTCAGACCCGAGTAATACAAAGTTGACAGGGAAGTACTACAGAAACTCTATAACCCCTGCTGCTCCCACCTCAGACCCGAGTGATAGAGTTAACAGAGAAATACTAAAGAAACTCTACAACCCCTGCTGCTCCCACCTCAGACCCGAGTGATACAGAGTTGACAGGGAAATACTACAGAAACTCTACATCCCCTGCTGCTCCCACCTCAGACCCGAGTGATACAGAGTTGACAGGGAAATACTACAGAAACTCTACATCCCCTGCTGCTCCCACCTCAGACCCAAGTGATACACAGTTAACAGGGAAATACTACAGAAACTCTACAACCTCTGCTGTTCCCACCTCAGGCCCAAGTGATACAGAGTTAACAGGGAAATACTACAGAAACTCTACAACCCCTGCTGCTCCCACCTCAGACCTGAGTGATACAGAGTTAACAGGGAAATACTATAGAAACTCTACAACCCCTGCTGCTCCCACCTCAGACCCGAGTGATACAAAGTTAACAGGGAAATGCTACAGAAACTCTACGTCCCCATGCTGCTCCCACCTCAGACCCGAGTGATACAGAGTTAACAGGGAAATACTACAGAAACTCCACATCCCCTGCTGCTCCCTCCTCAGACCCGAGTGATACAGAGTTAACAGGGAAATACTACAGAAACTATACAACCCCTGCTGCTCCCACCTCAGACCCGAGTGATACAGAGTTAACAGGGAAATTCTACAGAAACTCTACAACCCCTGCTGCTCCCACCTCAGACCCGAGTGATACAGAGTTGGCAGGGCAATTCTACAGAAACTCTACAACCCCTGCTGCTCCCACATCAGACCTGAGTGATACAGAGTTGACAGGGAAATATTACAGAAACTCTACAACCTCTGCTGCTCGCAACTCAGACCCGAGTGATACAGAGTTGACAGGGAAATACTATAGAAACTCTACAACCCCTGCTGTTCCCAACTCAGACCCGAGTAATACAAAGTTGACAGGGAAGTACTACAGAAACTCTATAATCCCTGCTGCTCCCACCTCAGACCCGAGTGATAGAGTTAACAGAGAAATACTAAAGAAACTCTACAACCCCTGCTGCTCCCACCTCAGACCCTAGTGATACAGAGTTTACAGGGAAATACTACAGAAACTCTACAACCCCTGCTGCTCCCACCTCAGACCCGAGTGATACAGAGTTGATAGGGAAACACTACAGAAACTCTACATCCCCTGCTGCTCCCACCTCAGACCCAAGTGATATAGAGTTAACAGGGAAATACTACAGAAACTCTACAACCTCTGCTGCTCCCACCTCAGGCCCAAGTGATACAGAGTTAACAGGGAAATACTACAGAAACTCTACAACCCCTGCTGCTCCCACCTCAGACCCGAGTGATACAGAGTTAACAGGGAAATACTATAGAAACTCTACAACCCCTGCTGCTCCCACCTCAGACCCGAGTGATACAAAGTTTACAGGGAAATGCTACAGAAACTCTACAACCCCTGCTGCTCCCACCTCAGACCTCAGTGATACAGAGTTAACAGGGAAATACTACAGAAACTCCACAACCCCTGCTGCTCCCACCTCAGACCCGAGTGATACAGAGTTAACAGGGAAATACTACAGAGACTCTACAACCCTTATGCTCCCACCTCAGACCCGAGTGATACAGAGTTAACAGGGAAATACTACAGAAACTCTACAACCCCTGCTGCTCCCACCTCAGACCTGAGTGATACAGAGTTGACAGGGAAATACTACAGAAACTCTACAACCCCTGCTACTCCCACCTCAGACCTGAGTGATACAGAGTTGACAGGGAAATACTACAGAAACTCTACAACGCCTGCTGCTCCTACCTCAGACCTGAGTGATACAGAGTTAACAGGGAAATACTACATAGTTTCATAGTTTCATAGTTTAGTACTAGGCTATCTGTCCTGGGGCATTTATAAGCCTAGCCATAGTGATGTGGCTTTTGCCACACCATGTAATGGTACAAAAGTGTACAGAATAAATTTAGAATAATGTGCCTCTGTCTAGTAGTGACACAGTGAAGACCCCCTTATATATAGTTTCATAGTTTAGTACTAGGCTATCTGCCCTACCCTACAACCCCTGCTGCTGCTTCCTCAGACCAGAGTGGTACAGAGTTAACAGGGAACTACTACAGAAACTCTACAACCCCTGCTGCTTCCACCTCAGACCTGAGTCATACAGAGTTAACAGGGAAATACTACAGAAACTCTACAACGCCTGCTGTTCCCACCTCAGACCCGAGTGATACAGAGTTAACAGGGAAATACTACAGAAACTCTACAACCCCTGCTGCTCCCACCTCAGACCCGAGTGATACAGAGTTAACAGGGAAATACTGCAGAAACTCTAAAAACCCTGCTGCTCCCACCTCAGATCCGAGTGATACAGAGTTAACAGGGAACTACTACAGAGACTCTACAACCCCTGCTGCTCCCACCTCAGACCCGAGTGATAGAGAGTTGACAGGGAAATACTACAGAAACTCTACAACCCCTACTGCTCCCACCTCAGACCCAGGGGAAATCAAGGAGAACCTATACCAGTGGAAACTAAGGAATATGTACCATTAAGGATATTAGCTACTGGTAGTTTCCAGAGACCCACAGGGGGTATACTAGGGGTGTCACATGCCTCCGCTTCCAGAATGTCTCAATGATATCCTAGAGCTTGCAAGGGAGTTCATCTATTTTCCATGCACACCAGAGGAGAGAGCAAGAACAATGCATGGATTTTATGCTGGTAACACATTTCCCTGAAGCTTTTGAGGCTGTAGACCGCACTCAAAGAGAAATAAAAGCCTCACTGTGTGAACACGAAGGACATATTTCAGCAGGAAGGGGTTCCACTCAATCAACTGCCAGGTTGTCTGTAATGGCCAAGGGATCATCCTCAGTGTGTGTGTGTGTGTGTGTGTGTGTGTGTGTGTGTGTGTGTGTGTGTGTGTGTGTGTGTGTGTGTGTGTGTTTGTGTGTGTGTACATGCACTCATGTGTGTAGGTAACACAGGCAGTTACCATGATTCACAGATATGCTGCACCATGTAGCTTTAAACATGATCTGCTAGGGCTGATGTTCCACAAGGCCATCTACTGGCTGATGCAGGTTATGCACTGGAATAGTGGCTCATGACACCCATCAGAAATGCAAACACACTCAGAATGGAAAGAAGCAATGATGCCCATGCTCAAGCTAGAAACATCATAGACCATGTGTTTGGCATGCTGAAATCAAGATTCCTCTGTCTAGACACATCAGGTGGTGCTCTGCAGTATGATCCAGGCACCTGTGCAGAAATTCTCACAGTCTGTACCATGTTGTACAATATCATCTTGTGGAAACAGCTGCAAGAGGTACAGCAAGGACAAGGACCACATATTCCTGGACTACCGGCAGAGCCAACACCTGCAGCGCATGCAGACAATGGAGGTACAGCAAGGACAAGGACCACATATTCCTGGACCACCGGCAGAGCCAGCACCTGCAGCGCATGCAGACAATGATTCAGAGGCAGCCAGCAGACGTAGGCATCCACAATATGCCCTCACCCTGGTTAAGAGGCAAAGAACAGCACACACACTTATCTGGTGTTCTCTGGGCACCATAATCCTTTATGACCTGAAACAGAAAAAAAAACACATTTGTAGCACATGCAGAAATCATTTTCCTCAAAGCAAATCTGTGCACCCATCCTCAACACAAAACAATTGAACACGCAATGCTTATAAGCTAAGGGACTCCCCCTAAAAAAATAAAAATTGAAATGCATTAGCATTACATCCATTTTGTTAATAATTTCTTTAATGAGGACAACAGTTGTGTAACTGACTACTGGATGTCAGGATTATTAACAACTAACCAAAAATTCAAAGTTAAAGTGTCCAGACAATTTCCTTTGGTCTCCCCACTGTTGTGGAGGTTGCCACGTGACATCTGATAAGCCTAATACCTCTGTTAGCTACACAAGCACAACCCCTTGATGTTAATAATAAACTTGATACACTTGTCTGTAGTAACTGGTGAAATTCCAAAAACAAATGGTAACACAATACTGTGATGAAATTATACCATTTATTGACAAACTTGGAAAGCATAGCAAGAACTGATGTGTAGCATCCCAGCAGTGAATGAAAACATTGCATGCAGATCAAAATTCTTTTTTTATTGCATTTTGAAATAAATTTAAAATTTGAAAATGTAAGCAGTTTATGAAGAGAACAAACATATCGTATGAAATAGTGCAGTAATCCGTAGAACAATCTATTCCAAGTAACTAGTAGTAATGATCTATCTCTATCCAATCAGTGTCCACTCTTTCCACTTCCATAGCTACACCATTACCTTTGCCCTCTGAGCACTGTGAAGATGCAAATGAGGTATGAAATCGTTAGCATTTCTGAATACCAAAAAATTGTTTGGTGTAGGGGATGTAAAAATGAAGTAAGTAGCTACATGATTGCATGCTCATTCCCTAGAACTGTAGGGACAAGCAATGACAATTCTTAGCTGCTATTGGCTTGCAAGTGTTAATGATTGCTCTGACTACAACAAGTAATAGTGAACAGACTCTTCTCTCTGACATGTGTGCATCATGCAGAGTAGACTTAAAATAAAAACTGGAAGCACATTGAAAGCTACGGGAACAGCTGTAACAACATTGATGTTCTTGTACTAATAGCACACTATCCAGCCTCTGCTTAAAAATCTTTTTGAAATGCTGATCAGCTATATTATGCATTGAAACAAATATACAACTAGTTGCCCATGACATTGAATTTCTGTACATAAGCTAAGAGGAGGGGAAGCGGTTCAGAAAATAAAGGAAAGAAATAGCTGTCTGTGTTGGCAACCTTATATTAATATGGTGTGGGCTATTATTAGCCAATATTATATGTCAATATCGCATTCATCTAGACATGTTCCTGCAAATGAGAAAGGAACCTTTTCTGATCTTTCTGCTGCTGGACCTGCAATGCAATGGTTTTCTAAGTCAGATATGTATGCAATATGCATCTTCTGATTACTACTGAAAGCATGTGTTGGTGGCAAAGAGGACTAAGAAACACACCTGTATACTGCTATTGTACAGAATGGAGGGTTCAAATCCAGACAATGTGCTGTTTGACAGAGTAAATGTATATTTGTAAGCACACAATCAGGTTGTAATATCACAATCCTGTGTTTTCATTATTATTTGCTCATATCTGTTACTACTGGCATGTTTTTTCTAATTATGTTCATCACTTGCACATGTTTTGGAAAACCCACTTTGGACTGGCAGCATTTCATAACAGTGAACCAGAGTGCACTGCCCGAGGCACAAACTGATACTTTCAATTTGGAATGCCATCTTTAGTGCAAATTAGAGTGGCACAGGTGTGCTTGGCAAAAACACTCTGAACAACAGTAAGTGATGAAATTCTACATATCACCTAGGTATCACTGCAGCACACGGTGTAAGGTAAATGAGTTTAAATGAACAGAAAACAGGATGCAGGGTTTGATTCCAGCCTGAAGCCCCATGCTGCTTATGTCTGCAGTAGATGTGAAAATGTAACGTGTCTTTTTAATGTTATAACTGCTGATGAATGGAAATGAAAATCATGTTTTGTTACTTTTTTGTTGTCTTTGTAATTTCTGTGATGCTTAACAGAGTGCAGTGGGTCGTAGGCGAAGAAATGAGTGTGCAGTTTCATTTCCACAATCTCAGTTAGAGCAAACACATTTGCGCCGCTGAGTGCTATTTGAAATGAGTGATGTTCATATGATATCTACCTCTCTCTGTGGCACACAGTGTAAGTGCACTTACTTTAGAGACAGACCACAAGTGATCCAGGGCTCAAATCCAGACAAACACTTACTTTTACAAAGGTATCAGAATGCAATTTCTATCAAGAGTTTGATTAGAAAGATAAGACTATGTACAAATTGCTATCATAATTGGGTTGATTGCAAGAAATGTCTCCTTAATGCTTTGATAACTGCATTTTTTCTAATTAGCATGTCTCATTAATGAGTCAGTTATGAACCCATTTCAATGTGTGTGTGTAATTGTTTAAGCATGATAGATATGAGAATTAATAAAAAATGCACTTGCACGGCTGTGATGTTCAGAATCATCTTCACTCCCCATATAGCCAGCTCTGTGTTTAGGACAGTATGTGCTGTGAAGTATGTATGTATCATACCCCCACCCTGTATTACTCAGCTCATGAAAGTCTATCCATCTGACATATATTTACAAACAGTGATACTGCCTCTTTCATGGGAATGCATTTCACAGGACTTCCTAAAGTCACACACATGCAGATCTAGCTCAAGTATAACTCCAGTTATACTGAATGCAGTATATCTGTAATGAACAGGCATGAAATTGTGTTGCACTGTAGCACTAGCAAATGATAACCTTGCAGCAGATGTATGTGTTATTTATTCCTTAGGTTTGATTAACACATTGTACAATTAACTTTTCACAGTGTGTAATTCCAAAAAGTTATGTGCCAAGTCATCATATTAACCTCCCAGTCACCAAGCTAAGCTAAGCCATTAAGCATATTAGTGTTCATCATCTGAAAAAATGTAGATAGGTTGATCATCACACATGACAAGTCTCACTGCCATGTTTCCCACCTTCATGCTTCAGTCATGGCTTCAGGCTGTTCGTATTCTATGGAAAAAACAACTCAGGTAATGCCACCACCTGCAGTAGCCTAGTTATCCTTGAGCAAAGGTGCTTTCAGATGCTAAGTGAATAGAATCAAAGTAAAGGCAGAGTAAAGGAAATACTTGGCAACAGTTACTCTAACAGTTCTTTGACTGTTGGAATAGCCATGCATTATTTCCTGTGTGGAGTGTTGTCAGAAATCAGCTGTTGAAGATTCAGTTTTGATCACAGCATCAAGGGTTCAATTCTAGATGTATGTCACATTATTTCTTAGTGTGACGTTGTACTTCTATGATATGCTTCATGACACACATCTTAACTTTTATCCAGTTATTCCCTTTAATTAACAGATTTTGAATAATGTTGCAAACAGCATTTGCAAACACATGTATGACCGTAAGGAAACTTTAGTAACCCCCCCTTATTCTCCTCATGTCTTCACCAGGCTTTGCCTGTCCTTCTACTTCTTGATCCCAGAGCAATCTGTTAATGATACAGAGCATGACAGATGAATAATGAGGACACACCCTAAAGATATGCATTAATGACCCATGACACTAGCCTTTCATAAGTGTATGTCCCTCTGTCTCTATCGCCACCCTTTCCTCGCACCACTTTGTACTGTTGACTAATCATTATGCTTAAGGACGTAACTTTCATCGTATGGCATTTTCATACTGTCGTTACTTTGTCAAAGAATAAAACCTACATCTTCCATTGGCTGAATAGGTTATCAGTGTCCCTTCAAAGGTGCGATTCTCTCCAGTGATCAGAATGCTGCTGTCTACACATTGCTGCTAAGCCTGTTTGTGCTACAGAAGGTTAACCAAATTAAAGTTTTCACTTTTTCTGATGTTTGTTCAGTGCCTAATGTCATGCAAACAGGGAAGGCAAAGACAATCCAATTTTGAGTTAAGTTTTAGCGAAAAGATAGAAAGGTGTACTACAACATGCAAAGTGTATATATGCAACATGCTAAAATAAAGCAGATGTAATCAGAATCACAGCATTTCCTGTCTGCTTCTTATTTGTGCAAAGGTTGGCAGGGAGCTCTATTAAGCAGTGTTAGTGCAGCACATCAAAGTATAATCATGCATGTGCTGACATTCAGGCAAATCCGTTTATCAGCATTCTGCTTAGGAAGAGATTTTGTATAAAATAACTATTTTTACTGGAAAATACTACTTCATTACATGGAAAAATGCTTAATGTACTTATGTGAAATGCAGTGAACTTTCTGGTTAATTGACCACTTCATTCTGGACAGTTGAGACTACACTGCAGAACTGACACTTAATAATAATATACAACAACATACAGTCTTGATGCACATACTTCATCTTTACTTAGTTGCAATGCACTGGAACATTAAGTATTGTTTGGTATTCACAGTTTGCATTGCCTATGCATGAGCACATACTATTGCTAATAAATGATCCATGACTGGTTTGTTGTCCATCCTCTCTTTCACAAGTATGTCCGTGTCTCATGTGCACAACACAGGTACATGTCACTCGCAGGTCTGCAATATACATGAATGACAGGACAGCTAGCTAAGTCAGCTTCTTCTTCTTCTTTCGGCTTTTTCCCGTTTAGGGGTCGCCACAGCAGATCACCTGTCCGCTCATGATTGGCAGTGGAGTTTTACAGTATCGAGTTGCCAGCCCGGCGCCCAACCTTCCACAGAAGGCACACACATGCACACACTCACGCCTAGGGCCAATTTAGAGTGTTCAATCCACCTGCAGCATGTCTTTGGGATGTGGGAGGAAACTGGAGCACCTGTAGGAAACCCACGCGACCACAGGGAGGACATGCAGACTTCGCACAGAAGGCACTCCAGCCAAGAATCGAACCGTAGAACCTCTTGCTCTGAGGTGGCAACGCTAACCGCTGCACCACCACCATGGCTGCCCACAGCTAGCTAAGTCAGCAATATGTACATATTATTGATCATAAGATTCTACTCACGGCTTCATATCAACAAATATGCTTTTCACAAAAACTTCACCATCACAATATCTTCTCTGACACAGAATGAGAAACTAATGCTATCTACACTGCAGTGTCACATTGCAGAAGTCATACTTCTGTGGTGGCACTTGCATTAAGTACTGTGTCCTCTAGACTGTGTAACTAGATAGGTAGGGGTTTCTTATCTCACAGCAGTCAGAGTGTGTGTGTGTGTGTGTGTGTGTGTGTGTGTGTGTGTGTGTGTGTGTGTGTATGTGTGTTTAGAGTGTCAATATGATCTCACCTATTACTGGCCTCAATAAAATAGCAGCCTAGAGAAACTTTTATACTGCAGGGTGAGTCCACATCAGTGTTAGAACCTTCTCCGAACATCATTTTCTCTGAAACACAATGCTGATATCATCCTCTATAAAGTGCAATCTCACACTACAGAACTCAGACTTCTACTTTGGCACTTGTATAAGGTACTGTATCCTCTAAATTGTACAACTAGGGAGTTCTGGTCCCACAGCAGTCAATGTGTGTGTGTGTGTGTGTGTGTGTGTGTGTGTGTGTGTTTGTGTGTGTGTGTGTGTGTGTGTGTGTGTGTGTGTGTGTGTGTGTGTGTGTGTGTGTGTGTGTGTGTGTGTGTGTGTGTGTGTGTGTGTGTGTGTGTGTGTGCGCTGTGTGTGTGCGTGTGTGCTGTGTGTGTGCATGTGAGAGTGTATGCGTGTGTGTGCGCGAGTGTGTGTGCGTGCGTGTGTGTGTGTGTGTGTGTGTGTGTGTGTGTGTGTGTGTGTGTGTATGTGTGTGTGTGTGTGTGTGTGTGTGTGTGTGTGTGTGTGTGTGTGTGTGTGTGTGGTGATGTGTCCAGAACATCACTGCAGGATTAATTGAACAGGTGTGCTCATTTGATTCCCATTTGTGAGAAATGTTCATATGGTCAGATCAATCCCACCTCCCCTTTTCACTTTTTCCACAAACATACTCTTGGCAACATGCTTATGAGGTCATCATTTTAATAATGTGCACACACACTATTAAAGTGACTGGAAAAACTCCATTATCAGCCTCAACAAAAATATGAGATCCCTTATCAAATCCTTTAAAGCTAGCTATGAAAACAGAATTGCAGCAGATAGTAAAGACAACCACAAGACCTTCTATAGTTATGTAAAGAATCTCCACGGCAATACTCAGATTTGCTCTGAGCTACTGCACAATGGTACCTCCTATACCGAGCCAACAGATATTGCCAATATACTGGCTGACAGATTCAGTGCCAAATTTACCCCTCTCTCCCCTCCTAAAGGACCAATCACAATACCAGTAGATTGCCAGGCACCCAGTATTACTGCTGCACAGGTTAAAACAGCACTTTCCAAGGCCAAGAATACAGCTTCTATGGGATCTGACAATATCCCTGGCTGTGTTCTACATGAACTACAGAGTGAACTGGCACCTCATCTGTATGCCCTGTTCAATCACAGCCTCACCTCAGGCTTTGTCCCTACCAAATGGTGCACTGCTACAGTCACCTCTCTCCACAAAGGAGGAGTGACTACAGACCCTGAGAACTATCGCGCCATTAGCCTGACGAGTCTGATATGCAAAGCTATGGAATGCATCATCATGGACCTAGTAAGCAAAGATATAGGGAGTCTCCAAACTCTGGATCCTACACAGTTTGGTTTTGTGAAGGATAGATCATGCCTGCTCAACTTGGTCGATTTCTTTGAGTCAGTCACCAGACTTGTGGATGAAGGAAAGGTAGTTCATACAGCCTAACTTGATCTGGCCAAGGCCTTTAATACAATTCCCTACTCAAGAATCATAGAAAATCTCACTAAGCTAGGCATCAACCCCTATATCACTAGGTGGGTTGCAAAGTGGCTCACAGATAGAGCACACAGTATGAAAGTAGCTGACTCCAATTCGGACTGCAGACCAGTCACAAGTGGAGTTCCACAGGGTTCAGTCCTGGGTCGTCTCCTGTTTGGTATCTACTTCTCTGAAGTTCAGGCCAATACGAAGGAACTCTGGCTGACGAAGTTTGCAGATGATTGCAAATTGGGAAATATTGTTAACTCCCCAAGTGATGTTGACATCCTATAGAAAGGCCTTACTGAGACCTACACCTTGTGTCAGAACCATGGCCTTAAGCTCAATGCCAAAAAATGTGTCATCATCCCCCTTGGGAAAAACCCATTTCCCTTGAATTAACACATCGGTGATAGTCCACTGAGCACAGAAGGCTTTATAAGAGATCTGGGAACAGAGGTTGGCAGCAACCTCTCTTTTGACCACCACATTCCCACTGTGGTCAGAAAGTCCTTCTATGTGGCACATCTCATTACTAAGGGTTTTGCATTCAGGAAGAAAGAGGTCATTGTCTCCCTCTACTCTTCCCTCATTAGGCCAATCATCAAGTAAAATGCCTCATTTGTCATGTACCTCACTAGACACCTGCAACAATTGGAGAGGCCACAAAAGAGGATCCTAGGCCTTAAACACTTGTCCTATATGGACAGCCTCAAAAAACTCCAACTATTCTCTGTCTCATATTGCCTACTTAGATGCGATCTCTGCTTGACGTACAAAGCGATGTCTGACCCAGCTCTGTTAGAAATGCTACATCTAAAGAAATCCCAATCACTATGCATCACATGCTCCAGAGACCTCAACCTCATTACCACAATCAACAGAACATACAGGAGGGACAGGTTCATAACCCGGAGACTGCCCATGTCCTGGAATAGACTTCCCATACCTGTCAAGCAGAGCACCTCACTGGCCCTCTTCAAGAGAAATCTTGATGATTGGATGGGAAATAGAAAATTCACCCCGTGATAACTCCAGTAGCCCCACTCGACAGAGGCACTGGGAACTAAGGTCAGGTGGGACAATGCCAGGGTAATCCGATGGGCTAGGCTTGTAAAGGCTTCAGGCCCATTACTAGTACCCATCTATGAACCTATGAACCTGTCTTGTGGTGTGTGCCTATAATACATTTATATGTAGACTGCATTAGTAGATCAATAAGGAGTCTGGATGCAGCAATGAGACTCTTCTGTGTGTGTGTGTGTGTGTGTGTGTGTGTGTGTGTGTGTGTGTGTGTGTGTGTGTGTGTGTGTGTGTGTGTGTGTGTGTGTGTGTGTCAATATAAATTAATGCAGGAGTGTCTTACACCTCTTAGCATTGACAATGCTTAGAATCCCACATAGCCGTAGAAGTAATTTTTGAATACACTTCTCCTTTACAGGACACAGCTGATGTCATCACTTCAAGGATGCAGTGTGGCTCACATGCAGTCAGACTTCTCCTGTGGTGCATGTTCATAATACACTTGTGTGTAGATTATTTCACAGTGTAAGTAGGGAGTTTGAATACAGGAGTGACTGCCTTCTGTGAGTTTATATTTTTTTCTCCTACTGTGCAGAACAGGCTGCAAATACATAGATGAGGTATATCTAAACATGGGCTAAACTCCTGGCTAGGCTTATAGGGGTCTCAGGGCCAGTAGCCTATGATGTTATGATCCTATATATACTGTGCGTTTGTGCTGTGCAACCATTTTTTGAGGTAATACACAGTGGTGATGTCATCAATTGAAATGTGCAGTGTTACAGTTGTAAAATAAATCTGTAGTTGCACTTGTGTTTCAGAAAACCTTCATTAGCTTGTGCTGTTAGGTATATAGTTCACATCCTGATATCACTGCTTACAGCCAGTGTACATGTTGTTAACAGGTTGAACCCACATGTGCTGTGTTCAAGTGTAGATGTTTCCTCATGAAAAAGTTTAGTCAACGTTTTCTTTGGAAAGGCTGTACTGAAGACTGATACTGCCATTTGAATAGATTGTTGTTCTGTAACAGTCGCAGTCTTTTCTTTTAACGTCTTTATTACATTATCACGCACGATATAGGCAATCATACATTTATATCAATGAAAACAAACCACACCGACACAATCCTAGTTGCAAGCATTTTACATCACAAACCATACTGACACACTCCCAGTTGCAAACATCATACATCACTTATAATCTATCCAATCATTTCAGTCACATTACATTGCCCATTTAAATCCTGCCTTATTTTAAACCTCATTCCTCCTCTGTATGTATTGTTCCCACATTTCCCATTTTTTTCTATGTAATTTGCTCCTACCCTTTTCTAAAAAATCCCAATTCCAATTATTATATCTCTGCTACTACATTCACTATTTCTAGTACATCTTGTATAGACTTTGATTTCCATTTTCTAGTAATTGCCTGTTTGGCAGGCACCATAATTAGACTCGGCAAGGCCTTACTATGACTAGGGAGTTCTGATTGTGTATCATAGCTCAGAAAAATCATTTCCCTAGTTATACCAGTTTGCTCACCCAGTATCTCTGATACAGTAGTTTGCAGGGAATCTTTAAAGTCTGCCAACTCTTTGCATTCTCAGAAAATATGTTCTGTGTATGTGTGTTTGAATATAAATGCATGCAGGAGTGTCTTACACCTCTTAGCACTGACAACATTTAGAATCCCACATAGCTGTAGAAGTAATCTTTGAACGCACTTCTCCTTTGCAGGACTGATGTCATCGCTTCCAAAATGCAGTGTGGCTCACATGCAGTCAGACTTGTGTGCACATGAGAATACTTATTTAATAGCCATCAGCCTGACATTTTGATATGAAATTCATTATCAGTTACAGCTTTCTTTCCCATCATACCTCCAGCATTTGCTGTCTATCTGAGGAAAAATTCTCTGGAGTCTATTTGGGGTATAAAAATATCTATGTAAACATTTACAAGAAAAAATCCTAAATCTTCTGGATTTTCTTGCATATTTGGGAGATGTACATATATCCTCACAATGTTTCTTTGTGAGTTGCTTATCCAATCCTTCTTCCCAATCCTTTCTAACCTCCTCTGATTTATTCATATAGTTATCATGCAATATTTTATGCTATATGAATTATTCCTTTTTAACAGTAACTTCTGTTCTAGAGACTATTAAAAAAAACTGTACCAGTGCTGGTCTTTCATTTAGGACTCCCCTATTTTTCTCTTTGCCTATACTCTGATATCAATCCTTGATAGGGAAGGCAACCTCTAACCTGCGGTCCAAATAAATTCTCGCCCTCTTCCCGTTCTATTACCTTCCCTCTCTAGTTATTTGCTCCCAGTACTGGGGGTCCTTTACCAGTTTTCTCCAATAAATTCCAACTCCCTCTTGCCTGTTGTCTGTATCCATAATTGCAGTCATCCTTATCAACAGAATCTCCTTTCTCCGTTCCTGTGTTGGCTTAGATTTTTGAATACTTTCTGTCACTTTATGGATATAATATTCTGCATGATTATTGTCATTCACTTAAAGATCTGCATCCAAAATCCCAGTCTCTCCTTGTTTCTGTGCTTCCCCCATGTTTCATCATCGTCCCTTTCCACACTGAAATATGGTTTTCTGCTTGTGCTATGTATGCCTTAACTGTGTAGCTCTGAAATATCCCTTCAAATTGGGCAATCCTAATCCGCCCTGTTCTTTGAACGAATCTGCTTATCCCATTTGATTCTTGCTGTCTTCCCTCCCAGATAAAATCCTTCTCTCTTTATTAATTGCTGTCCACAACTTCTCCTCTGGTTAAAAATATGCCTGACCTGTGTATAAGACTAAAGGGACTAAAAACATTTTAACTGCCCTATAACAGTTCATAGTTATAGTTCATAGTTTTAGTACTAAGCTAACTGCCCTTGCGAGCCATTTTAAGCCTAGCCAATTATCCCTTGTGAGACTCAAACCCTGCACCTTGTGTTTGTAAGGCAAACACCTTAACCATTAAGCCACCCTCCCAACCCTGTTGTAGTGAGATACCTCCTTAGAACTGTAATGCATGCTGTTGCCAATGTAAGGCACATGTTCCAATACGGTATTATACCCGCAGTATACAGAACTGCTATTCTACAGTCATAGTGACAGCAGCAGGGGGCCACAGGTATGCTTGGGTATACCTAGCCTCAGGCAATGTTGTCTGACAGTCATCAAGATTCCTCTTCTGAGTAATTACAGGGGCACATATTCTTTGATTCATGCACACAATGTAATGCTTTCACATGACCACGCATATGACAATTGGTGGTGCACTTATACCGTGGCACATTCATGGTTTCCACTATGGTGATGATTTTCTCAATGCTTAGTCTAGTGTTCCAAACCAGCATTGAGTGGCTGTAAGCATTTGTGTCCTTAACTGTTCTACAGGGATGACAGCTCATTCTCAGTACATATAGAGTGACAGAGCCCCCATATCCATTTTAACAGATAAACATTATGGGCCAATAAAGTACAGTTGATTGAATATCTTCCCATAGGTGGAGTCTAACAGTTGTGATAACAGTTCCACTGTAGTGCATGTGATTAATAGCCATATTATTAGCTGGAGGAGTTGTACAGACTGATGTTCAATTCTAGCATAGAAATTCATTTTGTGTGAATTTACTGGCATCACACAACAACCATTACATCACATGAGTCTTATCCCTTGATATGTTTCTTGAACACATGTGAATGAAGCTTTGTCTTCAGTTACAGTAGACCTTTATTCTGTTAATGTCTTGGTGAGAGTGCTACTGTGGCACATGCATTGAATACTGCGGTGTACACAAGTGTTCACCAGTACTTGGGTGGTATGTGTACAAACATAGACTGAAACCTTCCTTGACCACAAAACACTAATACAGGACTGATCACAACTGTGTGCACATGAGCATACTCATTTAATAGCCATCAGTCTGACATGCTGATATGACAGTCATTATCAGGGACCCTTTCTTAATTCACACAGTAATTTCATTTGTTTATGACAATATCCTTTGTTGCCTTCTGTGGCAGATGCCGGCAATACACACCTCTCTATGGTGTTTGCATCTGTTCTTATCTGTCTGCGCAATAATTGTGTCAGGCAGGAGTGCCTTATGCAAGGGCATTATATATGTCACATTCTGCTCCCACATTTTTAACAACACACACACACACATACACACACACACACACACACACACACACACATGCACGCACGCACACACACACACACACACACACACACACACACACACACACACACACACACACACACACACACACACACACACACACACACCTACACCTACATATGGGATACATAATCATTAAAATATCATAGTGCATAATTCCTTTGAAAGGTAATCCTCCTCATACATGTGTTAGACTTATTTCTGTGGCATACGTGGTTGGTGCACAGCTCAGTGGTAACATTAATGGGATGGGTTAGATTTTTGCAAAAAGCTGTGGTTTCTAAACCATTCATATTTTACAACATGTTATACTAACGGAATAAACACTATGGAAATATCCCATGATGTGTGTACTATCCTTGTTAACTGTCATCTCAACTCAGCATGTTAATGACATTCATAAGTCATGTAATCCCCTCTGTTACAGTGTTAATTTGTGTAACTGTCACATCCTATAATTCATGTGTGCATTTGTTTGACTATATTTGCTCAGGAAGGGCGACCACCATTAATTATTATAACATATGTATTGCACAATTTTATTATTGCAAAATTTTCATTGTGACATAAGCACCTTTAAATCAATTATCTTAGTACAATTTGAAAATGTTCCCTCCCCTCTTACAAATTTCTGTATACATCTTTTTGATTTATGTGCACATTGTCCTCAGTACACTTTGCCTGCCTAGTAACCTATTTATTGTTGCCCTTGTGATTTATCCTCTCCCCTTCCCTATTCCTGTATTCATATGTTTCATTTGCATGCACATTGCACTCAGTGCACTTTCCCTGCCTGGTACAGCTCCCATTATTTGCTCTATGTAGCTCTTTACGCTGTCCATGCAAGCATGCGTAACAGGTTTGCCCATAGGCAGGCGTGTTTGTTTACTGTGTGTGCTCATGCTGCTGAACACATTTTTATACCTGCCAACACTGCTGCTAGCCATGCAAACGCACTTGTATCCGTGAAAGTGTGACGAACAGCATGCATATGCTGCTCATTGTGCTAATTCGTAAACATCGTGTAGGCTTCACGCAAAACATACATAGTTCTTCATGAATCCCACACTCTGCCTTAAAAACAAAATGCTTCACTGTCATCACCCTCTCTCAAAACAAAACATCCACTCATACACATCCTTAAGAATTATTCCAAAATTTTGCTGCAGAACTCAAAAATTCAGTTGTGTGGGGACATTCATCCAAACTCTGGCCCTAATAATCTAAACCCAAACCTTAACACCACCATTTCCTGCAAGCTCCATAATAGCCCAGATAACTCTTTTGTTCAGTTATAAGCCATCCATCCTTTAATGTTTCCTTCTCTCCTAAAACAAAGACATTTTCCACCAAATCTAATTCCCATTCACAGACATACCATTCTCCCAGTCCATCAAACACAAGTCCGGCTAAAAATCTGTGTGTGGTAACAATAAATCTTCATAATACAATTACAGTTCTACATACCTGGATAGCAATCTAGTCCTCAGATATCCTAGCCATCAATTAAACATGGCTTAAATCCAATATGAAAAATACAGAAGTACTACCTTCGGGTTATAACATCATGAGGACTAACCAACCCAACAAAAAGGGAGACAGGGTCGCTTTACTCCAACCCAGCTCCTATAACCTCAAGTCATATTCCATCTTCATCCCTAGATTTCACTCAGCTGAAATATTCGTAACGCTTTTAAGCTAAAGTCTAAAAACACTCTGTATTTTGTACTTTACATTTCCCCTGGAAACAACATTCCCATACTCAAGGAATTTCTCTCCTGAGCATCTAGTACTATTACTTACGAAAAAATTATTCTGAGTGATGTCTATATTGCTTGGCAAAATGTAACCTCTGACAGGCCCTCAGCCTGCAAAAATCTTTTTGGTCTGACTCAATTAATCACAACGTCTAATACCTACAGCAAAAGCAATAAGGGCACAATTGTTGATTGGCTTTTAGTCTCAGAGAGCAGTAAATATACTATTAGTGGAGCCTATCCTAACTCCCTAAGTGAGCATTTCCCTGTATACACCCACACGCATAGACTTAAGACTCATCACCCCAGTACCCACCAACTTAAACCAATCAGGAATCTCACAAAAATAACAATGACTTATTCACCGTTATCCTAAGTTCTTATTAACAATGACTTATTCACCGTTATCCTAAGTTCTTATTAACAATGACTTATTCACCGTTATCCTAAGTTCTTATTAACAATGACTTATTCACCATTATCCTAAGTTCTTATTAACAATGACTTATTCACCGTTATCCTAAGTTCTTATTAACAATGACTTATTCACCGTTATCCTAAGTTCTTATTAACAATGACTTATTCACCGTTATCCTAAGTTCTTATTAACAATGACTTATTCACCATTATCCTAAGTTCTTATTAACAATGACTTATTCACCGTTATCCTAAGTTCTTATTAACAATGACTTATTCACCGTTATCCTAAGTTCTTATTAACAATGACTTATTCACCGTTATCCTAAGTTCTTATTAACAATGACTTATTCACCGTTATCCTAAGTTCTTATTAACAATGACTTATTCACCGTTATCCTAAGTTCTTTCAACTGGTCTATATTAAAAACTCTCCCATTAATTAGATGATGCAGGTGCAACTTCTAGTACCTTTTTTAAAGACCCTAAATAACCTTACCCTTTTACATAGAAAAGGGGTAACAGAAACGCACTCAGAAAAGAAAAACTTTCAGTGTCACAGGGAACTTTGTAATCAAGCTAAAAAACAAGAAGGATAGGAAACAATACTATGACCAACTGCAACTCAATCATAAAAGTGATCTGTAAAACTTATGGTCCTCTACTCACACACTCCTCAATACTGCCTCAAAAAGATCTGTATCCCTCTCAAACCTGTTCTTCCCTTGAAGCAGTGACAATATTTAATACTTTATAGAAAGCATAGTTGCCCTCACCAATAGTATAGCACCCTCCCCTACACAAACCCATAGCGGTTTCCTATGACTTCGTCGAAAGTTCATTTCGTCAAAAGTTCATTTCGTCGAAAGTTCATTACATCGACAAGCATTTTAGGTGGGGGGCTTCACCCCCCACAACCCCCCTAACTATATATATCAACTCCAGGGTCGCACAACATTGGGGAAGGGGGCAAATGCTTGTTGATGTAATGAACTTTCGACGAAATGAACTTTCAACAAAATGAACTTTCGACAAAGTCATAGGAAACCCCCATAACATATTACCATCCACTACCACATTAACCTCTGAAAAATATGAATCCAGACAAGCCTTATCCACAAATGCTAACTACTTTACCTTAAACCTGTAACAATATCTAGTATAAAATCTGCTACTTAAACTTGAACCTTGGTTAGTACCTGCTGACAGTCTCCCACCTGAATACCTGAAGATGGCTGTATTGATCAATAGATCCATACAGGAATCTTATGACCCAGCTACGTGGAAAAGATTATATGTCATCCCACTGCACAAGGGAGGAAACTCTACAGATGTCTGTAACTTTCATCCCATTGCAATTATCTCCCCCCATAAATCCTAGAAAAATGTGTCCATGCTCAAATTCTGACCTCCTCTTAAAACAGCTCTTACCCAGTACTTGGCATGGATTCTGCCTTGGCCATAGTATGACTACTGACCCAGTACTCAACATGGATTCTGCCTTGGCCATAGTATGACTACTGACCCAGTACTCAACATGGATTCTGCCTTGGCCATAGTACGACTACTGACCCAGTACTCGACATGAATTCTGCCTTTGCCATAGTATGACTACTGACCCAGTACTCAGCATGGATTCTGCCTTGGCCATAGTACGACTACTGACCCAGTACTCGGCATGGATTCTGGCTTGGCCATAGTATGACTACTGACCCAGTACTCGGCATGGATTCTGCCTTGGCCATCGTACGACTACTGACCCAGTACTCAGCATGGATTCTGGCTTGGCCATAGTACGACTACTGACCCAGTACTTGGCATGGATTCTGCCTTGACCATAGTATGACTACTGACCCAGTACTTGGCATGGATTCTGCCTTGGCCATAGTACGACTACTGACCCAGTACTCAGCATGGATTCTGCCTTGGCCATAGTACGACTACTGACCCAGTACTCAGCATGGATTCTGGCTTGGCCATAGTACGACTACTGACTCAGTACTTGGGATGGATTCTGCCTTGGCCATAGTATGACTGCTGCACTTTTATCCTTTTCAGATAATATAAACAAGAAAAGGGACTTTGGCAAACTTATCTCTTCTATATTTCTGACCTGTTCAAAGCCTTGGATACTGTCTCACACAGCAAACTTCTTAACAACTGTTTCATCTCAGGTTATCCGTTCTTTCACTTCAGTGGTTTAAAAACTACCTGACAAACATCAAATTCATAGATGGCAACATATTTTCTCTCCTTACCTCCCAATTACCACTGGTGTACCCCAAGGCTGAATTTTTGTTCCACTTCTCTAACATTTTCATTAATGACCGCTACACCACTTCTAGGTAAGTATCACTTACACAGTATGCTGATGATTCGACACTAACGTGCTCGTCTGACATTCTGGCGCATCGTCTTGAAATCACACAAGAAGCTTTCACCTCTGTTGAAAACTGGATTCACAATACTCAATTACTACTCAACCCCCCAAAAAAAACTACATCTATTCCTCCCCAAAGTACATAAGGACAAATCCATCTTCAAAACTGTCTCACTTAACAATATTGAGATAGAAATTGTATCCAATAGAAAACTGCACAGTGTGACAATGACAAAATCAGATTTGAATTCCACAATCAAAATTTAGAAAAAAAAAAATCACCAGAAACTTGGCATGGTTTATAGATATAAAAACATTCTTATTTACCGTTGCTTATACCACCCTAGCAACCACCTACCTCCTTCTTTCATTCTTTTATGGTGCCCCTGTCCTTACCAACTTACAGGTATCTGTTAATACAAAACCTGAAATATACTACAGTACAGCTGCTAAATTTGCTGCCAGTAACAATATTATACACGTAATTGCAAGGGCCTTAAAAGTTTGAATTGGCTTGAACTACCCTACTACCTGGACTTCATACAAACCCCATGCCTGTCCTACACTAAGCTCTGGTCTTCCTTCCTATCAGCCAAACAGATCCCTATATTTTAATGTCAAACTTCTCACTATCTATAAACCACAAGAATAATTTGAAAATAGCCTTTATTGCTACTCTGTTGCTAAAAAATAGAATGCTATTCTACAGCTTATTAGAAGTGTAACTTAACCATCCTTCCTTCAAACATGTTCCAAAAGAGCACCTATCAAACATATGGCTTTGCTCATGCTATAGCCGTGAGTGAACTTTGATCTTGTCTATTTTTCTCCAGCTGTATGTGTACAGATTCTTTACCCATCAGCACTGCCTCATATTCATCATCTTCACCTGCCTCTCCTACCCTCTCTACTGCTCTATATAAACTCTTTGCTATCACTTCCCCCCATTTACAGTAATCTAGCCAAATCCCTCTCCCCCTTCATAGTTACATTTAAACTAAAGATAAGACTTTTACCAATTGCTACTGTGAATTGCCAAAGGGACACTCTCTAGAATTTTATGGGGGTTATTTTGCTTTTTTTATTGCTCTCTTTATAACATACATTTGTTATATCTCTATTACTTACCAAATTGTTGATTATTTTTGAAATGTATAATTTTCAACTGCTTCTTTATGTAATGTCTTTGAATTTTTTTTCTCTTGAATGGAACTTTTCTCCCCATGCCTGCACTGAAAATGGGCTCTTGTAACCCAGTCAGACTTTCTCAATAAACAAATGTCAATAAATAAATAAATATTCCATGATAAGTCTTCAGGATTACAACTTTTGGGTTTATAGGGTTACCAGAAAACTGAAACAAAACAGTGAAGTAAATATTTTTTCTAACTGCAAATTTTGTTGGGGTTAACAAAACAAGCTCTGCCTATGGTCAACACTGAGTGGCAGCAAATTTCATGTTGTAAGAAAAATACTAAAATGTAATAACAGAGATTTATTATGACACACTGCAGTACAGGTAAGTGTATGTACCACACCGATACGGAAATTTAATAACAGCGGTTTGTTATGACACATTGCAGTACAGGTAAGTGTATGTACCACACCGATACTGAAATTTAATAACAGCGGTTTGTTATGACACATTGCAGTACAGGTAAGTGTATGTACCACACTGATACTGAAATTTAATAACAGAGGTTTGTGTATGTGGACTACACTGATACTAACATTTAATGACAGAGATTTATTATGACACACTGCAGTACAGGTAAGTGTATGTACCACACCGATACTGAAATTTAATAACAGCGGTTTGTTATGACACATTGCAGTACAGGTAAGTGTATGTACCACACCGATACTGAAATTTAATAACAGCGGTTTGTTATGACACATTGCAGTACAGGTAAGTGTATATACCACACTGATACTGAAATTTAATAACAGAGGCTTGTCATTACATGCTACAGTATTGGTAAGTATGTGGACTACACTGATACTAACATTTAATGACAGAGATTTATTATAACACACTGCAGTATAGGAAAGTCATGTACTATACTAATACTGAAATTTAATAACAGTGGTTTGTTATGACACACTGCAGTACAGGTAAGTGTATGTACCACACCGATACTGAAATTTAATAACAGTGGTTTGTTATGACACACTGCAGTACAGGTAAGTGTATGTACCACACCGATACTGAAATTTAATAACAGCGGTTTGTTATGACACATTGCAGTACAGGTAAGTGTATGTACCACACCGATACTGAAATTTAATAACAGTGGTTTGTTATGACACACTGCAGTACAGGTAAGTGTATGTACCACACTAATACTGAAATTTAATAACAGCGGTTTGTTATGACACACTGCAGTACAGGTAAGTGTATGTACCACACTAATACTGAAATTTAATAACAGCGGTTTGTTATGACACATTGCAGTACAGGTAAGTGTATGTACCACATTGATACTTATATTTAATAACAGAGGTTTGTCATTACACGCTACAGTATTGGTAAGTATGTGGACTACACTGATACTAACATTTAATGACAGAGATTTATTATAACACACTGCAGTATAGGAAAGTCATGTACTATACTAATACTGAAATTTAATAACAGTGGTTTGTTATGACACATTGCAGTACAGGTAAGTGTATGTACCACACCGATACTGAAATTTAATAACAGCGGTTTGTTATGACACATTGCAGTACAGGTAAGTGTATGTACCACACCGATACTGAAATTTAATAACAGCGGTTTGTTATGACACATTGCAGTACAGGTAAGTGTATGTACCACACTGATACTGAAATTTAATAACAGAGGTTTGTCATTACACGCTACAGTATTGGTAAGTATGTGGACTACACTGATACTAACATTTAATGACAGAGATTTATTATAACACACTGCAGTATAGGAAAGTCATGTACTATACTAATACTGAAATTTAATAACAGTGGTTTGTTATGACACACTGCAGTACAGGTAAGTGTATGTACCACACTAATACTGAAATTTAATAACAGTGGTTTGTTATGACACACTGCAGTACAGGTAAGTGTATGTACCACACTAATACTGAAATTTAATAACAGTGGTTTGTTATGAGACACTGCAGTACAGGTAAGTGTATGTACCACACTAATACTGAAATTTAATAACAGAGGTTTGTTACGAAAAACTGCAGTATAGGTAAGTGTATATTCCACACTGATTCTGAAATTTAATGACAGAGTTTATTTTTATACACTGCAGTATAGGTAGGTGCATGGGCGGCCACGGTGGTGCAGAGGTTAGCATTGCCATCTCACAGCAAGAGGCTTTCTGGTTTGATCCTCGGCTGGGGTGTCTTCTGTGCAGAGTCTGCATGTCCTCCCTGTGGTTGTGTGGGTTCCCAAAGACATGCTGTAGGTGGATTGGACACTCTAAATTGGCCTTAGGTGTGAGTCCGTGCATGTGTGTGCCTTCTGTGGAAGGTTGGGTGCCGGGCTGGCAACTCAGCACTGTAAAACTCCACTGTCAATCATGAGTGGACAGGTGATCTGCTGTGGCACAACCCCTAACTGGAAAAGCTGAAAGAAGAAGTATAGATAGGTATATGAAGCACAGTGTAATCCTTTAAAACGACTCTAGAAGATAACGTTGTAACATGCTGCACAAAATGTACTGCAGGAAATAGAGGCAACAGGAATCCAAGACTTTATTATTTGTTACATCCAGTCCGGGTGTTCAGACTCCTTCAGCTTCACATGTGATAGACTATGAAATAGTTAATAGCATTTATAAACTGCTATGCTTATAGTAATGTAAGCCAAAGGAGCAGAGCTCTGCAGATATCTCTATTTTGTACTGGTATGTTTTCCATTCTGTTTTGTTACTGGAGACTTTTTTACTGCTATTATGTGTAGGAGGTCACATTTATTAAAACATTCATAAAGCTAATCATATTCATGGCAGTTTACATCTCAGTACTAAAAACTGTTTGAAAAATGGAACACGTTAGAAAACTAGTATGGTAATTACACAAATGAATTAATGTTGCTCAGTAACAGAACTGATTCCAGAGAGCAAAATTATTTTTCTGGGAAATGAAAAATGTGTATTGTCTCTTTGGGATGGGTACTTACGTGAAAATAATAGCCTGGGATCTTCTTTTGATGTAGCAATTGAGTGCAAAGCAGAATTTTCAATCTGTTTCTGCCTCTGTGAAGAAATTCAGCATTTTATTTAACTTTGATACTTAAAAGACCAGAAATTACAGCAGCGAAAGTTGGTGAACACTGCCAGTTGTCTATACTCATAAATGGGTACTTTTCTGTTAAACTCGTACCACATCACGCTACTCTGTTTTATAGCCTAAGTTAGCAATGTGTGAGCTATTCTTTCCTCAAAGTCTTGTTTTTCACAAATAAGAGTGCTGTGATGCACATAGTGATGTATAACACACTACAAAGCAAACATTGGACGGACAAGTTTGGATATGTGGTATGCGGTATGTGTCAGATCACAATGGTCTGCACTTGGGGTCTTTGACCTGCTTGTGTTGTAAACAGCTTTAGGGAATCTTTACAAGTTACATGGCTGACAAGCAGTAGTAAAGATTGAGTGTTTTTCAGGTCTGACATTTCCCTCCGAGGGAAAATTCTGCTTAAACAGCCAGTGGTATCCCAGAAAAACAACCCAGAAAGTGACGTGAAATGTGAACTGAAAAAGTGAATGTTCTGCCATCACCATTTGCCTCATTTACCAATAGCCTCGATGATGTTATGGACTGGTTCTGATACCTTAACCATTAATTGATAGATAGATAGATAGATAGATAGATAGATAGATAGATAGATAGATAGATAGATAGATAGAAATGTGTTTTACAAACACATATATGTGTTAAAACACAAGTACACATATATTTATAAATGTGTTACACACACGCATATTGTCACGACAGTAGCCTCAGAACTGGTTGCGCCCCATAAGAGAGGTATTTGTTTTCAATCCAGTTGGAATAAATGTGCTGCTCTCATGGCTATGGAATTTGTAACCTTTCTGCATGATGCATGGTCTGTACTTATAGTCTTTATGCAATCTCAGTTCATCACCTTTTTAGGTTAACAAATTGAAAATTTCTTCCTGAAATATTACGGGATAAACCTTAGCCTCAACTAGTAGTAAGGAGCTTTGTTTCATTATGCCATACACGCACACAAACACACACACACACACACACACACATATATATATATATATATATATATATATATATACACACACACACACACACACACACACACACACACACACACACACACACACACACACACACACACACACATATATATATATATATATATATATATATATATATATATATAAATGACTCGTCACATCATGAAATATAATAATCATTAACGCCACAACCTTTACCAGTTACTTTTAGGGTGATGTACCATCATGGGATTGACCATTACTTATAGCTATGCCAGCTGACACAGCAGCGTGAACTGGTAGGAGTTTAATGGAAAAGTACCCATAAATGAATATTAGAAATATCATACTTAAACAAATAAAAACTTATAAAATTACAGAAATAAAAAGGCACACAACTCTTTCACCACTTCTGGACGTGCGTCTCTGTGGCACAGAGGAGTGGATAGAACTGAGTACAACCCAGGCAATATGGGTTTCATTAATAATCCTTACTCCAAATGGACGAATTGGGGGGGGGTAGTATTTTAAAAGCTTGCCTTTCTCAGAAGGAAAAATGTGTTTTTTATCATGGAATGACAGCTTCCTGTGAGAAGACTGTACTTATTCCTGCTTAACAGCACTGGGACACTCACTGACATATGTTATTGGCCTTGATGGTCTTACTCGATGATCAAACATGTATGCTTTGGGTAGGGGTTGGGTAGGGTATAAAACGAAACAAAAAGAACCCTATCACAACTAGAACTCAATCAGCTATGTCAGCTATGACACCAGGGATGCCTCAATCATCTCTCTGACTGCAGGATATATTGGGGGAGGTTTTGGGTGGATCTCAGTTTCTGAGATTGATGAGTAGTTCCAGTGACATCTGAGTGACAGTTGCAAATCAAAAAATGTAGGGGGGAATGATCCAAATCCTGCAAAGGTGAAGTTCTGAGCTCTGAGTCATCTCTGCAAAAAGGATAGGAAATGCAATACGATACCTCACAGCTAAAAGGTGACTGCAAAGTGAGATATAATGGAAAAGTGTGAGAGAGACTGCCAAAGAACTCAGCAAAAAAAATGAAGCAAAGCTTAAAGAAAATCACAAAAATGTTGGTTATGATAGCAGAAGACAACATCTATCTAAAGCCATCAGTGGTACACCAAATAGGCAACGCTGGAGAAATTCTGTTGGAAAATGGGAAAAAATAAGACAAAATGAAAAAGAAGGAGGAGCAGATAGCAAGATGGATGGAAAAACTGACTGAAATTAGCAGACTGAGGGAACAAGTGGATGAATATGAGGACAGAAGGAATGTCAGAAAGGATGGATGATAAGTATTTGGTTGGCTACTTCAAAAAAATTAATAATAATAATAATAATAACAATACATAATGGAATGGCTATAAATAGCAGGAAGGAAAAGAAAAACTGTGAAACCAGGCCAAAGCTTATGGCAGAATGTTCCAGAGTCATGTACACAAAAAGGAAAGTGTATGACGTAAGTTTACATGAACTGCAAATGCATTGCTACATTTCATGTGCCCACTAACCAGATGTACTAAGATTTTATAGAAAATGATAGAAAACAGCACAGGCAACCCAAAAGGATACAAAATAGTTTGTTAAGACAATCACTAGACAAGAAATTGATTAAGGACTGAGCTTAGGAGGAGCAAAGAACAGGAGGCTTCAGAGAACAAGGAAATATACTTGGACAGAGACGAATAAACAACAATAAAAAGGCATGCTTTCCAGTAGAACATCCATCAGTTAAAAAGGAGGAGAATTACACTTTCAGGGGCAGGCAGTGCTACCTGCATATGGAGTGTAGCAGAGAAAAGTATGAAATGGAGGTATGAATAAATGTGAAATGCAATAGCCCATGGAAACAGAAGATCCTGAAAGAACCCTAGTTTAAGTGAAAAGGCCATTCAAAGCAATTTCATTTGAGGGGTCTAGGAGCAAAGGGAAATGCAGAGAAGGAAAAATAAAAGGACAGAGAGAGAGAGAGAGAGAGAGAGAGAAGGGAGCTAGAAAAGTCACAATAACAGATAAAGGGGTCACGGGGACACACTACTGTAAAAAGGAGCAGCTGGGAACAGGTGCCAAGTCATTGGTCTGCAACAGTGGCCAAGCAAGAAAAATGAATTGCATGCCATTACATGAAAGGAGAACAGAGGACAGATTGGACTAGGACCACTGGGCATATCACACAAAGCAAAGAGTAATGTTTTTAAGCTCAGACTGGACTGTTACCACTGAAGCAAAGAATAAAGCCATGGGGGCAAAAAGTCCAAGGACTAAACAAATAAAAAGATGTAAAGCTTAGGGGCAAAAATAAAGTAACATTTCAAAAGTTAAAATGAAACAATAAATACTACACGACAGAAATAGGTAAAGATTTCAAACATAACAGCATTAATCCTCTGTAAGACTGGTTCTGTCCCAAAGATTTATATTTATATTATTCATTAGGAAAATAGTCTAATTAGCTGTAAAAACCCTGAACCATGCTAATTCTGTACATTGTTTTTATAAGAGAAATGTTTGTCTACTGTGTTCTTTGTTTGTAATACATGTATGGCTATTACATTGCTATGAAAGGGTAAGGCGAGAGAAAACAAGATATGGCAAGAGACTAATAGGGGAAAGAGGGAAGGTGTGAAGCAAGGTAAGGAGACGTACTACGTGTACATAGAGCAGGGAAGAAGCAGAACACAATGTGGCATCTGCGAAGCATCAAAGATTAATGAAGAGAAGAACGGATAACCAGCAAAGAGGTTAAACGATAAGGAAGAGGCAAGGAATGTGACATGCACACTGCACTCTAAATAAACCAAAGGATGTCGCAGTTACACAATGATAGAACTGGCAGTTTGACAGGTTTACCAAAGGCTCTCATGGCAGAGAAGTACAGAGGTCAATGGAAAGACTGGAAAGCTTGACTGGAGCTACAAAGTACATGGACTGGAGCCGTAAAGGAAAAGAAGGAAGATGAAATACAGACAGAAAAGAGAGGCAATAACAGAGACAACCCTTCAATGGAAACAGGACAAAATACAATGGCAAAAAGGAGGAACTAGGCCTTGATTTATCAGTGGGCAAAATATAAGAGAAAGAGAATCTTTACCACAAAAATAATAAGCAAAGGCACAAAGAAAATGAGAAACAGGGGCAAGACAGAGGAGTATAACTGGACAAAAGGCAGGCAACAAATGGTACAGAGGAAATTACAAAGTAATGAAGAAAGTGAAACCAGAGAAAGCAACTCAAAAAGCAGCAGGGGGCAATGAAAGATGTCCCTGCCAAGAGAAATAGAAAGGAGAGCGTAGGAAAGTCGATGAGAGGTTTACTGATGTAGGAGGGGGGAATGAAAGATGTCCCTGCCAAGAGAAATAGAAAGGAGAGCATAGGAAAGTCGATGAGAGGTTTACTGATGTAGGAGGGGGGAATGAAAGATGTCCCTGCCAAGAGAAATAGAAAGGAGAGAGTAGGAAAGTCGATGAGAGGTTTACTGATGTAGGAGGGGGGAATGAAAGATGTCCCTGCCAAGAGAAATAGAAAGGAGAGCGTAGGAAAGTCGATGAGAGGTTTACTGATGTAGGAGGGGGAATGAAAGATGTCCCTGCCAAGAGAAATAGAAAGGAGAGAGTAGGAAAGTCGATGAGAGGTTTACTGATGTAGGAGGGGGGAATGAAAGATGTCCCTGCCAAGAGAAATAGAAAGGAGAGAGTAGGAAAGTCGATGAGAGGTTTACTGATGTAGGAGGGGGGAATGAAAGATGTCCCTGCCAAGAGAAATAGAAAGGAGAGTAGGAAAGTCGATGAGAGGTTTACTGATGTAGGAATGTGGAAGGAAAGATGTCCCTGCCAAGAGAAATAGAAAGGAGAGACTAGGAAAGTCGATGAGAGGTTTACTGATGTAGGAGGCGGGAATGAAAGATGTCCCTGCCAAGAGAAATAGAAAGGAGAGAGTAGGAAAGTCGATGAGAGGTTTACTGATGTAGGAGGGGGGAATGAAAGATGTCCCTGCCAAGAGAAATAGAAAGGAGAGAGTAGGAAAGTCGATGAGAGGTTTACTGATGTAGGAGGGGGGAATGAAAGATGTCCCTGCCAAGAGAAATAGAAAGGAGAGAGTAGGAAAGTCGATGAGAGGTTTACTGATGTAGGAGGGGGGAATGAAAGATGTCCCTGCCAAGAGAAATAGAAAGGAGAGAGTAGGAAAGTCGATGAGAGGTTTACTGATGTAGGTGGGAGGAATGAAAGATGTCCCTGCCAAGAGAAATAGAAAGGAGAGCGTAGGAAAGTCGATGAGAGGTTTACTGATGTAGGAGGGGAATGAAAGATGTCCTGCCAAGAGAAATAGAAAGGAGAGAGTAGGAAAGTCGATGAGAGGTTTACTGATGTAGGAGGGGGAATGAAAGATGTCCCTGCCAAGAGAAATAGAAAGGAGAGAGTAGGAAAGTCGATGAGAGGTTTACTGATGTAGGAGGGGGAATGAAAGATGTCCCTGCCAAGAGAAATAGAAAGGAGAGAGTAGGAAAGTCGATGAGAGATTTACTGATGTAGGAGGGGGAATGAAAGATGTCCCTGCCAAGAGAAATAGAAAGGTGAGAGTAGGAAAGTCGATGAGAGGTTTACTGATGTAGGAGGACGGAATGAAAGATGTCCCTGCCAAGAGAAATAGAAAGGAGAGAGTAGGAAAGTCGATGAGAGGTTTACTGATGTAGGACGGGGAATGAAAGATGTCCCTGCCAAGAGAAATAGAAAGGAGAGAGTAGGAAAGTCGATGAGAGGTTTACTGATGTAGGAGGGGGGAATGAAAGATGTCCCTGCCAAGAGAAATAGAAAGGAGAGAGTAGGAAAGTCGATGAGAGGTTTACTGATGTAGGAGGGGAATGAAAGATGTCCCTGCCAAGAGAAATAGAAAGGAGAGAGTAGGAAAGTCGATGAGAGGTTTACTGATGTAGGAGGGGGGAATGAAAGATGTCCCTGCCAAGAGAAATAGAAAGGAGAGAGTAGGAAAGTCGATGAGAGGTTTACTGATGTAGGAGGGGGAATGAAAGATGTCCCTGCCAAGAGAAATAGAAAGGAGAGAGTAGGAAAGTCGATGAGAGATTTACTGATGTAGGAGGGGGGAATGAAAGATGTCCCTTCCAAGAGAAATAGAAAGGAGATTGTAGGAAAGTCGATGAGAGGTTTACTGATGTAGGAGGGGGGAATGAAAGATGTCCCTGCCAAGAGAAATAGAAAGGAGAGAGTAGGAAAGTCGATGAGAGGTTTACTGATGTAGGAGGGGGAATGAAAGATGTCCCTGCCAAGAGAAATAGAAAGGAGAGAGTAGGAAAGTCGATGAGAGGTTTACTGATGTAGGAGGGGGGAATGAAAGATGTCCCTGCCAAGAGAAATAGAAAGGAGAGAGTAGGAAAGTCGATGAGAGGTTTACTGATGTAGGAGGGGAATGAAAGATGTCCCTGCCAAGAGAAATAGAAAGGAGAGAGTAGGAAAGTCGATGAGAGGTTTACTGATGTAGGAGGGGAATGAAAGATGTCCCTGCCAAGAGAAATAGAAGGAGGAGAGTAGGAAAGTCGATGAGAGGTTTACTGATGTAGGAGGGGGAATGAAAGATGTCCCTGCCAAGAGAAATAGAAAGGAGAGCATAGGAAAGTCGATGAGAGGTTTACTGATGTAGGAGGGAAGAATGAAAGATGTCCCTGCCAAGTGAAATAGAAAGGAGAGTGTAGGAAAGTCGATGAGAGGTTTACTGATGTAGGAGGGGGGAATGAAAGATGTCCCTGCCAAGAGAAATAGAAAGGAGAGAGTAGGAAAGTCGATGAGAGGTTTACTGATGTAGGAGGGGGGAATGAAAGATGTCCCTGCCAAGAGAAATAGAAAGGAGAGAGTAGGAAAGTCGATGAGAGGTTTACTGATGTAGGAGGGGGAATGAAAGATGTCCCTGCCAAGAGAAATAGAAAGGAGAGAGTAGGAAAGTCGATGAGAGGTTTACTGATGTAGGAGGGGGGAATGAAAGATGTCCCTGCCAAGAGAAATAGAAAGGAGAGAGTAGGAAAGTCGATGAGAGGTTTACTGATGTAGGAGGGGGAAGGAAAGATGTCCCTGCCAAGAGAAGTAGAAAGGAGATAGTAGAAAAGGCGATGAGAGGTTTACAGAAGTAGGAGAGGAGCACGAAAGATGTGCCAGCCAAGAGAAATAGAAAGGAGAGAGTAGGAAAGTCGATGAGAGGTTTACTGATGTAGGAGGGGGAATGAAAGATGTCCCTGCCAAGAGAAATAGAAAGGAGAGAGTAGGAAAGTCGATGAGAGGTTTACTGATGTAGGAGGGGGAATGAAAGATGTCCCTGCCAAGAGAAATAGAAAGGAGAGAGTAGGAAAGTCGATGAGAGGTTTACTGATGTAGGAGGGGGGAATGAAAGATGTCCCTGCCAAGAGAAATAGAAAGGAGAGAGTAGGAAAGTCGATGAGAGGTTTACTGATGTAGGAGGGGGGGAATGAAAGATGTCCCTGCCAAGAGAAATAGAAAGGAGAGAGTAGGAAAGTCGATGAGAGGTTTACTGATGTAGGAGGGGGAATGAAAGATGTCCCTGCCAAGAGAAATAGAAAGGAGAGAGTAGGAAAGTCGATGAGAGGTTTACTGATGTAGGAGGGGGAATGAAAGATGTCCCTGCCAAGAGAAATAGAAAGGAGAGAGTAGGAAAGTCGATGAGAGGTTTACTGATGTAGGAGGGGGGAATGAAAGATGTCCCTGCCAAGAGAAATAGAAAGGAGAGAGTAGGAAAGTCGATGAGAGGTTTACTGATGTAGGAGGGTGGAATGAAAGATGTCCCTGCCAAGAGAAATAGAAAGGTGAGAGTAGGAAAGTCGATGAGAGGTTTACTGATGTAGGAGGGGGGAATGAAAGATGTCCCTGCCAAGAGAAATAGAAAGGAGAGAGTAGGAAAGTCGATGAGAGGTTTACTGATGTAGGAGGGGGAATGAAAGATGTCCCTGCCAAGAGAAATAGAAAGGAGAGAGTAGGAAAGTCGATGAGAGGTTTACTGATGTAGGAGGGGGAATGAAAGATGTCCCTGCCAAGAGAAATAGAAAGGAGAGAGTAGGAAAGTCGATGAGAGGTTTACTGATGTAGGAGGGGGAATGAAAGATGTCCCTGCCAAGAGAAATAGAAAGGAGAGAGTAGGAAAGTCGATGAGAGGTTTACTGATGTAGGAGGGGGGAATGAAAGATGTCCCTGCCAAGAGAAATAGAAAGGAGAGAGTAGGAAAGTCGATGAGAGGTTTACTGATGTAGGAGGGGAATGAAAGATGTCCCTGCCAAGAGAAATAGAAAGGAGAGAGTAGGAAAGTCGATGAGAGGTTTACTGATGTAGGAGGGGGAATGAAAGATGTCCCTGCCAAGAGAAATAGAAAGGAGAGAGTAGGAAAGTCGATGAGAGGTTTACTGATGTAGGAGGGGGGAATGAAAGATGTCCCTGCCAAGAGAAATAGAAAGGAGAGAGTAGGAAAGTCGATGAGAGGTTTACTGATGTAGGAGGGGGGAATGAAAGATGTCCCTGCCAAGAGAAATAGAAAGGAGAGTGTAGGAAAGTCGATGAGAGGTTTACTGATGTAGGAGGGGGAATGAAAGATGTCCCTGCCAAGAGAAATAGAAAGGAGAGAGTAGGAAAGTCGATGAGAGGTTTACTGATGTAGGAGGGGGGAATGAAAGATGTCCCTGCCAAGAGAAATAGAAAGGAGAGCGTAGGAAAGTCGATGAGAGGTTTACTGATGTAGGAGGGGGGAATGAAAGATGTCCCTGCCAAGAGAAATAGAAAGGAGAGCGTAGGAAAGTTGATAAGAGGTTTACTGCATATGTTCCAGGAATACGAGGAAGATGGCAGAGGAATAATGGATTACTGGATGAGATCAAAGGCAGAATCTGATGAAGGAGTGAAGAACAATCAGACGTTAAATGGTTAAAGTCTGAAAGTAGATCCAAGAGTGATCTACTCTGGGGTGGGAGTGGGAAGACTTACCTAGAGCAGGAAAAGTGAAAAAGGAAATGGGATGAACCACACAAACCTGGAAGAAAGGCAGATAGCGAGTCCCTTAAAAGAACAAATAGCTAGAACGTGGATGGACAAATGATGAGAAATAGGACAATGAGAAAAAATTAAAGTAAAAGCAAGAGAAAAGAATCAAACAATGAATGCATCGCCTACGGCGAAGAAAACATGCAAAGGTCTGGTGAAACATGACTGACCGTAATATCCATAAAATGAATGGAAGTATTAACAGAGTAGTAGGAGACCCCATGGGAGACAGTATATATTGCACTTACTTTTACCTGGAGCATATCTTGTTCACTTTCATTTAACATGCATAGCTTCTTAAGTTGTGACATTTTCTGGAGATGCATTCCTTATTTAAGTGACCTACCAATTAGCATATGAAATAACAAGGAGTCCCAAACATTATAGTAAGATTATTAATCTAGAATGCACTACAGTGGAAATGTAAAGCACTGTTCTTCATCTTTTATTAGTCCATTCATATTTACATTCATAAAAATCCAAAAAAGAAAGCTGAGGTAAGGCTCCAGTGTCCAAATAAATACAGCAACCAGTCTTCAGGCATTGTATAAAATGAAGTCTTCTTTAATGTCACACAAGCGCTTTCACACAATGCTTCTTCAGGTGTATGAGTAACATAATTAACTACACCTATTTATATACCTAATTTAGTCACATGACCCAACAATCTATTAAAATTAAAGTTATACAATCACACAATAAATTAAAAATAAATGTGTATGAAAGTGCTAGGATCAACCATTTTATAATTTCATTAAAGATATATATATATATATATATATATATATATATATATATATATATATGATAAAACATTTAAATGCTCATAAATATGTGAGTCTTGCTTATTAAATAAAAATACATATATAAAAGATATATATATAATCACAACAAACCTAGTAACATATCTATCTACGTAGCCCCCTTTTTTTCAAGATGGGTTTGATGGGCATGCTGTCATTAAGCCCATGGCCGAAATTAGCTCTTAAAATAACTATCCATTTGGCCTCTATCTCTTCAGTTCTATCTCTAATGTCCCCACATTTCAGGTTTTCATATGTTCTTGCAACTATCATAAACTTGAATGTGTGCTGTTTACCTACTTTAGAAACATGTTTAGACAAGGCATTATTTTCAGACCCCTTCCCTATGTGGTATATATGCTCCCTAATTCTTTCTTTTAAACTATGATCTATTTTGCCTATATAGAAACTATTGCATAGACAGTAAGTAGCAAGATATACCACATGTGTAGTCACACATGTTCCACTAACCCTGATATCTTTAATGAAATTATAAGATGGTTGATCCTAGCACTTTCATACACATTTATTTTTAATTTATTGTGTGATTGTATAACTTTAATTTTAATAGATTGTTCGGTCATGTGACTAAATTAGGTATATAAATAGGTGTAGTTAATTATGTTACTCATACACCTGAAGAAGCATTGTGTGAAAGCGCTTGTGTGACATTAAAGAAGACTTCATTTTATACAACGCCTGAAGACTGGTTTCTGCATTTATTTGGACACTGGAGCCTTACCTTTTTTGGATTTTTGTCTGTATCAAGCTTTTCTGCAGAGGTATTTGGTGGTTATTGGGCACTTTTTGTATTGTCTTATTACTTCTATCCATGCCTGATAACACCAAAGCTATGGCCAGTGGTATGGAAGAAATTGAACTTGATTATTCAGCCGTAACTAATCCTTCAAATAGCATTTCTAATGCTCAACAACCTGATTTAAGTGCTGAACTGTTTATTTCTAAAGTTACTGATCGAGAGAACCCTCTTTTAAATAGAGATTTAACTATTGATGGTGACAGTGAATCTGAAATTGACTGTTTATTACTTCGCACTGATTTATTGACATTAGAGAATATGTCAAAATTAGCTAGGCTGCAGTATGAGAAATTTCATCTGCAAGTTTGTCTGGCTGAGAATTTGATACCACGGGGCCTGAGACTATTGAAAATGCCATCTCAGGCTGACCGAGACTCTGTACTTGTTAGTGAATGGCAGAAATTAAATATTGCGACCAGCCTGAGCTATATTAAATTGTTAATTAGTGCTGCAGAAAGAAAAGAACTGATTCTTGTAGGAGAGGTGAAGACCAACTACTCGCAACTATGCACTAAATATAATGGAGATGTGTTCGCAAGACTGCTATCAGAAACTGTAGATAATGTTAACACGTATAAGCGTAAACTTTTACAAATTAAACTGAAGAAACTAAGAAGAGATCACCAGGACTTTGCCTTAGGCAATATCTTCACTTGGCCACGTGACACAACATTTAGTGAAACCAGGCAACCCAGGCCGGATGATGAACGACGGAATGACATCAGCATAGGAGCCGTTGAGGTCCAAAATGGCGCTTTGTCAGTACAACAGTGTGGAGCGACATTGCATTTAGAAAGCATGGTGAATGATGCTTTACGCATCCAACCAAATTCGCCAGTAGTGAATTCTAGTGATGTGTTGGGTGCGTGGAGAAAGGTCGTCCTGACTACTGCAGAAGTACACAGGGGAGCGGAGGATGAAGTATTGAGTACTCTTCAACGTGAGCAACCGTCTATGTTGAAAGAAGCTGTTGGTGCAGTTAATCATTGTTTAAATTTTCTGCTTCCTATGAGGGATACCTCAGGGAATCGGAGAGGCTCTCAGGGGCAGGAGCAGCACTCAATACAAAAGGAAGTACGAAGAAGTGAAGGACAATACCTACACCATAAAGAAAGCTTTCCAACAAGTAAGACATATATAACAAATCTTTCTAAGCGTGTTTTAACAAACTCAGAAATTAATGTACTCTCGAAAGGCTTATCTTTTATACCTTCTAGTGATATGAGCATCACAGATATAATCTTCGATGTTAAGATGTTCACAAGAAATTTGATGTTGAAATATTTATTTCAGCAGAATGCAGTGAATGATGGATATGTTTTTAATAGACCTAGCACTTTTGTCCCCAAACAGCATTGATTAATGCATTTGAACAGATTGTTATAGATGATATATATAAAACCTACAATGATAAATATAGAAATAAATGGCATAACCTTAGTAAAAGTGAATTTAAAGCCTTGTATAAACTTGAAAATGATGCTGACTTGGTCATTAGACCAGCTGATAAGGGTGGGCGTATAGTTGTCTTGGATAGTGAGTTCTATGATGTTCTGATGTATGAGATGCTTGACAATACTGATTTTTATCAGAAGATTAAATACTCTGATATTAAAGAAATGGTTATATCAGTTAATAATAATATTAGGCAACTAGAACAAACACACCTTATTAGCAAAGAACTAATTGAATATTTTACTAGTACCAAATACACTATTCCCCACATTCAGGGTTTGCCTAAGATTCACAAGAACCCTGTCAGACCCCCTATGAGACCTATAGTCTCAAGTAGTGGGTGGTGCATGGAGGCACTATCCATATATTTAGACAAAAAGTTAAAACCAATTATAGATAAATCTGAATTTATTCTTAAAGACACTGAACAATTTCTTAATGATCTCTATGTATATATGCAACAGGGTAAAGTAAGTTCTGTTTTTTTATTAGTAACATTAGATGTTGTTTCATTATTTACTGTTATTCCCAACACAGTAGGTCTAGAGTTGTTTAGTGAACTCATGACCAGAATTAATTTATATAAACCTGATGAAGTGAGAACATTGCATGTATTGATGAATATAGTGCTTATTAATAATGTGTTTTTGTTTAAGAGCCAAGTTTACTATCAAAAGAATGGTGTAGCGATGGGGAGTTCATGTTCCAACACATATGCAAATGCCGTTATGTTGGCATGGGAGACAGAATATGTGTTTAATGGACCCTATAGTGACTTGGTATTATTCTATAGGAGGTTTGTTGATGATCTTTTTATTTTGTGGGGGGGAACAGCAATAGATTTGTTAGCGTTTGTTGAATATACTAATAATACAACAAACACGATTTTTGAAATTTACCTTAAATTACTCTGAAGATAGGATCAGTTTTTTAGATGTACTTTTAGAAATGGGAAGTTCAGGCAATATTAGCACTAAACTTTATAGGAAAGAATGTCATGTTAACACTTTGTTATCAAGGGAGAGTGTGCATCCCAGATATGTATTTAGAAATGTTGCTCAAAATCAATTTTTTAGAGCATCTAGATTAAGTGCTAATAAGGATGAATTTGAGAAGCAACTTATTAAAACCTGCTATGAATTGGAAGAGAGAGGGTATGAGAGAAATATCATAGAAGATGGTTTTATGAATGTAAAACAATTGAGGGAGACAAGGGCTAAACCATACTTTTCGGATAAATACCATCGGGAAATAAATGAGAGAGACAATAATCTGAAGGCTAATATATCTTATTCAAGGGATGTTGGGAGATATACCAGTATTATTAATAATCACTGGAAGATTCTTATGACTGATCCTATCATCAGTAAGGTGGTAGGTCCGAGACCACAGTTTACCTTCAAAAATAAAAAGAATCTTAAAAGAAGGCTATGTAACAGTAGAGATAGTGTAACAGCAGTTAACTCCATAGGCACAAAACTATGTGGTAATTGTAAGCAATGTCAGTTTATTAATAAAGATATATGTTTTAGACATCCAGATTCAGGTAAAGTTTTTGATATCAGGGTTAGTGTAACATGTGTGACTACACATGTGGTATATCTTGCTACTTGCTGTCTATGCAATAGTTTCTATATAGGCAAAATAGATCGTAGTTTAAAAGAAAGAATTAGGGAGCATATATACCACATAGGGAAGGGGTCTGAAAATAATGCCTTGTCTAAACATGTTTCTAAAGTAGGTAAACAGCATACATTCAAGTTTATGATAGTTGCAAGAACATATGAAAACCTGAAATGTGGGGATATTAGAGATAGAACTGAAGAGATAGAGGCCAAATGGATAGTTATGTTGAGAGCTAATTTCAGCTATGGGCTTAATGACAGCATGCCCATCAAACCCATCTTGAAAAAAAGGGGGCTACGTAGATAGATATGTTACTAGGTTTGTTGTGATTATATATATATTTTTTATATATGTATTTTTATTTAATAAGTGAGACTCACATATTTATGAGCATTTAAATGTTTTATCATATATTTCTATGTGAGTAAATATATATTTTTATGTGTGTGTATATATATATATATATATATATATATATATATATATATATATATATATATATATCTTTAATGAAATTATAAGATGGTTGATCCTAGCACTTTCATACACATTTATTTTTAATTTATTGTGTGATTGTATAACTTTAATTTTAATAGATTGTTGGGTCATGTGACTAAATTAGGTATATAAATAGGTGCAGTTAATTATGTTACTCATACACCTGAAGAAGCATTGTGTGAAAACGCTTGTGTGACATTAAAGAAGACTTCATTTTATACAACGCCTGAAGACTGGTTGCTGTATTTATTTGGACACTGGAGCCTTACCTCAGCTTTCTTTTTTGGATTTTTGTTTGCATCAAGCTTTTCTGCAGAGGTATTTGGTGGTTATTGGGCACTTTTTGTATTGTCATATTTACATTCATATTTTCATGTCTGAGTGAGGTACATTGTTACTAAGGGTTTCATTGTGAAATATCATGGTGGAAGAGCAAAACACATTTTGTAACTCTCCACTATTCTGCAGATATTGCTAATGTTTTGCAAGTAATACAAAGGTATGAAATAAATGAAATAATTATATATATATATAAATATATATATATATATATATATATATATCACCAACATAAACACAAATTCCAGCACTGCACCAAGTATATTAAGTACACACTGAAGAAGCGAAATTCATTTATTCCATGGCTTGCAGACAATAGATAATCCAAATCCAAACCGGTTTCACCCATTAGGCATCATCAGTGGATCAAAAAACAAATACTAGTCACCATAATATATGTCTCTCTTAAAGAGACATATCACACAATATTATATAAACCCTATACAGCCAATTAATAAATTAAACAAAAAAATGGTGCCAACCAGGTGTAACACAGCAATATGAATCCAAGCACAAATACACCTCACAGCCAAAGTCCTCCAAAACACAGAACACAGTTTATTCACAAAATAAAAAGACAAAGTGGTTAAGCGCTTTTGTCAGTTGACTTCATCAGAAGATATTGTTTTTGTTGATAGAAAAGAGAAAAAAGCTATTGATTTTTTAGATGTACATGTGGTTTTGAATGATGATGGTACCTTAGGCACAAGTCTTTATAGGAAACCATTTACTAAAAATTCAATACTGAGGGCAGATAGCTGTTGTCCGAAACATATTATTTCAAATATTCCAAAAAATCAATTACAGAGCGTTAGACGTATATGTAGTAATGAGGAAGAATTTGGAAAAGAAATAGAAAACATGGGTTTTAGATTTAAACAAAGAGGCTATAATAAGAAGGACATAGATAAGGAAATGTCAAAGGCATTAAGTATGAAAAGAGATTTGTAATCTAGAGATCCATTTGAGGATGGGAATAAGAATGTTCCTTGTAGGTTAATTACCACTTTTGGAACTAATACGTTTAAACTTCGACATATAGTGAATAATTATTGGTATATCTTAAAACAGGACCAATTTTTTGGTGGTTATTTGGATGAATATTGTAAATTTGAGTATAGAAGAGGGAGGAATATTGGTGAGTCACTCTGTTGGTATAAAAAAATGAAAAATAATAAGAAAATTGAAAATATAAGTACAGGCTGTAATCCGTGTGGTAGATGTATTTATTGTAATATTATCCCTAAGACTAAATCTTTTACATCTATTAATACTTCTAAAGTTTTTGATATAAAATATTTGATTACATGTAAAACAGAGTGGGTTGTATATATGGCAATATGTCGATGTGGGGCCTTCTATGTAGGTCAAACGTCAAAACCTTTTAAAAGTAGAGTGGCACTACATGTTAGTGACATTAAATGTCAAAGGGCACGGAGTGCCCTTTATAAACATACAATTGACCATAATACAGCCCATTTTATATTTGTTGGGATAGATACAGTAAATAGGAATATTATAGGGGACGATATAAAACATCAAATATTGGATAAAAAGGAAAGAATGTGGATTTTGACTTTAGGGGCTTTGTATAAACCTGGGTTGAACGAGAATTTGAAATGAATTGTAGTTTAATGTTGGGAATTTATTGAGTTAGTACTATATATATGTGTATATGAATATATGCATACATATATATTTTTTTGTATATACACTTTTTTTGTAATAATTTAATTTATTAATTGGTCGTATAGGGTTTATATAATATTGTGTGATATGTCTCTTTAAGAGAGACATATATTATGGTGACTGGTATTTGTTTTTTGATCCACTGATGATGCCTAATAGGTGAAACCGGTTTGGATTTGGATTATCTATTGTCTGCGAGCCATGGAGTAAATGAATTTCGCTTCTTCGGTGTGTACTTAATATACTTG
Source organism: Protopterus annectens (assembly GCF_019279795.1). Taxonomy (NCBI): domain Eukaryota; kingdom Metazoa; phylum Chordata; order Ceratodontiformes; family Protopteridae; genus Protopterus; species Protopterus annectens. Next base: position 77,806,184 of record NC_056749.1, read on the forward strand.
GTGTAGTGCTGGAATTTGTGTTTATGTTGGTGATTTAAATACTTTCCGTGCACACCTTTTTTTACGTTTAACGTGCACAAGTGTTTGCTTTGGCATTTTTATATATATATATATATATATATATATATATATATATATATATATATATATATATACATTAATAGTTCCAATACCAAGTGACTTTCAAACTATAGTATAAAATCAAATAAAATTTTAAATGAGATCAAAGAAATATTTAAGTGATGCCTTCACTGTACGTTTCACAGTTTGATAGGGACTGAATGTTAATTATTCTGTTAATTATGCAAATAGACATCACATTCATATTTATAGGTTCATAGGTTCATAGGTTCATACTAGGCTATCTGCCCTAGGGCATTTATAAGCCTAGCCCATAGTTTTGTGGCTTAAGCCACCCCTTTTGTATGGGGAACTATACCCATTTTTTTGCTGTGCCTCTGTCTAGCAGTGACACTGAGGTAATCCCTGGAGTATATCTGCGATCTCCCATCCATTGGTCAAGATTTCTCTTGAACAAGGCCAGCGAGGTGCTCTGCCTCACATATACCGGGATTTTGTTCCACAGCATAGGGAGTCTTTGGGTGATGAATCTATCCCTCCAGCACGTCCTATTAATAGCCGTGTCGAGGTTTAAGTCTCCCGCCCTTGTGGCTCTGACGGATCTAGATTTTTTGAGGTGAAGCATATTCATCAACTCTGGGTTTGACATGGCCTTGTATGTCAGGCAAAGGTCACCTCTGAGCAAGCGGTAAGCGACTGAATAGAGCTGGAGTTCTTTCAGTCGGACAGCATAGGACAGATTTTTTCAGACCCTTTATCCTTTTGGTGAGGAACTTTTGTGGCCTCTCTAGCTGCTGCAAGTGTCGGGTCAGATACATTCCGAATGGGGCATTGTACTCAATCATTGGTCTGATGAGTGATGAGTATAGGGAGACTATGACCTCCCTTGATCTAGATGTGAATCCCTTCATGATGAGGTGGGCAATGTAGAAGGTCCTCCTAACTACTTTAGCTACATGGGTGTCGAATGACAGGCTACTGTCAACCTGGGTCCCCAGGTCCCTGATAACTTCTTCTGTGCTCAGAGGATTACCACCTATATGGTAGCTAGGGGTAACCTTGTTTTTCCCGAAGGGTATGACTATGCATTTTTTGGCATTTAACTTTAGGCCATGGCTCTGGCACCAGTCATCCGTTTCTGTGAGGCCCTTCTGAAGGATATCTGTGTCAGATGTGTTTTCGACTACGGCACCCAGTTTGCAGTCATCTGCAAACTTTGTCAGCCATAACCCTCCTGTGTTTGCTTGTACTTCGGAAAAGTAGATGCCAAACAAGAGTTGGCCCAGGACTGAGCCCTGTGGGACACCACTTGTAACAGGCTTTGAGTCTGACATGGCGCCAGCAACTCTGACCCTGTGGGTTCTGTCACTCAGCCAGTTTGCAACCCATCTTGTGATGTATGGGTTAACATTTAAGCTGATGAGTTTTTCAATGATACCCGAGTGGGGTATTGTATCGAAGGCCTTCGCCAGATCGAGGTAGGCTGTATGGCCTGCCTTTCCCTCATCAATGGCTTTGGTGACTGTTTCGAAAAAGTCAACCAAGTTTAAAAGGCATGATCTGCCTTTGACAAAGCCAAACTGGGTTGGATCCAAAGTCTGCAAATTCCCTATGTCTTTATTTATGAGGTCCATTATGATCCTCTCCATAGCTTTGCAGATAAGGCTTGTCAAGCTAATGGGCCGGTATTTTCCAGGGTCTGTGGAGGCACCGCCTTTGTGAAGTGGGACCACAGTCGCAGTGCGCCACTCCTGGGTACGTATCCAGAGGTGAGACTATGATTAAACAGCTGTCCTAGCTGTGGGTTTAATTCCTCGTTGAGTTCATGGAGCACACAGCCTGGGACACCATCAGGTCCCATGGATGCTGTGTTTTTTGCTTTGGAAAGAGCAGTTCTCACTTGGGCGTTTGAGATGTTTGGGGGGCTGCAACCATTTGGTATAGATATCTCTCCTTTTGGGGGGGAGAAGTTTGCACTGAACCTGTCAGCCAGTATGTTGGCAATGTCTGTAGGATCAGTAATCTTCACATCATTTTGAATTAGTTCTGAGCATATCTGGGAGTTTCCTCCCAGGATTCTAACATAGCTAAAGAAGGCCTTATGATTGTCCTTTGAGTCTTTAGCTATTTTTCTCTCAAAATTTGCTTTGGATGATTTTATGAGAGCTCTTAGTTTTTTACTTATAGTGATCAAGGGTGTCTTACCTTTTAAGGATTTTGCTCTATCTTGTAGTAGCTTCGTCCTTTTGTTGTAGAGTTTGTTTATGGCTGGGGTCCACCAGACTGGACGCTTGCCCTTGGTACAAAGAGTCTTTGTTTTGCTTGGGATTGCCTTATCCATGCAGTGCTGCAGGTGCTGGTAGAAGGCATTTGTAAGTGATTCAGCGGCTTGAGTACTGTTTTCCGCTGGCTCGGGGCCTTAAAGGAGCCCACACTAGTCTTTAGAAGTGTGAAGTCGGCTTTCGCGAAGTTTTTTACTGTGCTCTTTTTATTTCAGGTGGGGGTGGGATGAGGACCTCCAGCAAGATTAGTTTGTGATCTGATCTCACCAGTGAGGGGTATACTTCTGGTGTTGAACATTGTGCTCCCATGTTCGTGATGATGAGATCAAGTATGTTTTCTCCTCTTGTGGGGATGGTGACTAGTTGTTCCATGGCATTTGAGTTTATGAATTCCAGGAACTTTTGGGCTAGGGTGTTTGGGCTTGAGTAGTGTTCCTAGTCTATATTAGGGTAATTGAAGTCACCTAGTATGATGGTGTTTGGAGATACGTTTATCCCCTCCAGTGTTTTCAGGAAAGCCATGTGAGGTTCCTGAGTTTGTGAGGGTGGCCTGTAACATGCTACAATTTGCAGAGCAGTCTTGCCTATGGTTAATTGCACCTGGATGGTCTCCGATGCATCGTGCGTTGCCACCAGTCTTGAGGTGTGGGTGTCCTTGATGAATATGGATACCCCCCCTCCTTTCTTGGTATTGTCCGGATTTTGGGGCCGGAACGCATGATATGAGGTAAAACCTGATAATGCTGGGGTGCTCTCAGGAGCCTTGAACCAGGTTTCTGTCACAGCACAGACATCGATGTTCTCCATACTGAGAAGGGCCTCGAGTGTGTGCATTTTAAGATTTAGACTTCTGGCATTGAGCAGCATTACCCTTAGTTTTTTCCTTTATAGTGTTATAGGGTGGTACGTTTAGAATTTGAGCCTTGCCTAAAAAGGTACTATGGGGTGGCAAGAGCCTTTGCCAATATCCGGAATCCCAGGGGTGACAGGTGCAAGCCGTCCCTTGCGAAGCAGCGTGGCTTGTCCAGCATGTCATCCCAGGCAGACAGACATTGGATCCCCTTTGAATGACACCAGAGTTTAAGCCAATTGTTAAAGCTGATCATCTTATCTCTGTATTGTGGCATCATTCTTGGTGAAGGTAGGATACTGCTCAAGGTCAGGGTCATACCTGCCTGGGCTACATAATCAGAGAGCTCCTCAATGTCTCTTTTCATGTAGTCAAAGGAGGTACATCTCAGGTCGTTTACACCAGCGTGGACAATGACTGAGTCGTATTTGTACCTGCTGTTCAGAGACCTGAGTGCTTGCGTTATGTGGCGGATTCTAGCACCCGACAGGCAGCTTACTGTAACTCTCTCCTTACTCAGTCTGGTGAGCGGGACGTCAGTGTGTCTGACTATGGAGTCACCAATGACTAGTGTGTCTGGCATTGTGTTTGGCCTTAAGGGCTGTGACTGTTTGACACTCTGACTGTGAGGTCTATGTGTTGCAGGTGTTGTGTTCTGAGGTGGTGGTTGTTTGGGTGTCTGCTTTGGTGGCCTCTGCTGTTTTGGTAGATTTCTGTAAATATCTCAATAAACAAGAACTCAGAAAGGTATGTCTTATCATCATGCAAAAGCTCAAATCTGACTGAACAAAAATACTGCTGATACTGTATCGCTGTGTCTCTACAATTTCTAAGACATAATAATTTGTTGTGAAAATTTCTAGAAAATATATAATTCTTTATTTGTTTTCATTATATTACATTTTTTATTTGAAGAGTGTGAATTCTAATAGTTTTGTTTTGAAGAAATCTTTGTGCCAACCATATTGCTGTCTGCACATTTATAACAGCATTTGTTGTTCACAAAACATGTATGCTAGTTTAGTTTATGCTTGTTATTTTGATTTTTCAGAAATGCTCAGAATTCTAAGGATGTGTGTAGGCTACTAAATTTGAATCATTCTATTTTTTTGTAGTTTGGCACTTGTTAGAGTTATTAAAAGAAATTAAATTAAATAGAGCTGATGACAATTTAAACTTTGCTTCTCTTGATGTAGAGTCTCTTTACACCAGTATTGATCAAAATGAAAGGTATAGAATTCATGAGGGACTATTTAAGTAGACATACAAGTCTTGACAACACTTTAATAAACACTTGTAGTTGCCTCATGGAATTGGTTCTTGATAACAATTTTTTTAAGTTTGATGGAATTTTGTATAAACAAAAATCTGGTGTAGCTCTGGGGTCCAGAGTGGTACCGAGTTTTGCCAATTTGGTAATGTCTTCTTGGGAGGCAAAGTTTTTAGTTCCACACATTAAGGATCAAAAAATAATTTTCTATAGAAGATATATAGATGATTTGATTTTTGTGTGGAGAGGTGATGAAGAAAGTTTCAGAATGTTTTTAGCACAGCTTAACACTACTACCAGGTTTTTAAATTTCACTTTTGGAAACTTTGGGAAGACTATAGCTTTTTTGGATTTGTACTTGACTATAGATTTAGTTGAGTCCAGATTCAATAGTAGAATTTACAGGAAACCCACTTTCGTTAATCAATATTTGCATTTTGAAAGTCTACATCCTAAGCATATGAAAAAAGGAGTAGTTAAGGGCCAATTTATCAGGCTAAGTAGACTGACCAGTGAAAATGACAGGTTTTGTAGTGAAACCTGTGATTTAAAACGTTTCTTTATTGAGAGAGGTTATGAAACAAGCTGGTTAGATTGTATTATCAGAGAAGTTAACCTTTTGAGAAAAAATAAAGCGAGTCCCATTCTCACTAATACTTTTACAGTTGGCACAGTTGAGAACGATAGAAAAACATTGGCCAACAGGTTTGTTTTGTCTTTTCCATTACCCATTAGCAATGAGATGGCAATCATCAAAGGGATAGTTACAGATAATTGGAAGATTATTTTGGGCAATCATGACCTAGCTAAAATCTTAGGTACTAGCCCTGTTTTTACGTACAAAAAAGTAACCAATATAAAGATGATTTTGGAGAGGGGAAACAATTTGCAAACACACTTTATAAGTGGTTCAGGTACATACCCCTGTAATAGCTGCAAACAGTGCAGGTTTGTTAGTGGCACATCTAGTGTTTTTTTAAAACATTTAAGTAAAGAATTCAAGACAAAGGGACACTTTACTTGTAAAACAAACAATATAGTTTATGTGGCACAGTGTGCCTCATGTGATCATTTTTACATAGGCAAAACTATAAGAAATTTGAACAAACGCATTTATGAGCATAATTCAGCTATAAAGAAAAAAGATTTAACAAATGCTCTAGCCAAACATTCCATAAACTGTAGTTCATTCAAAAAGTTTGTTTTCTCAGTGTTAGAGAAAGTGGATGACAGTTTATTCAGTGGAGATTTCAAAACACTATTAGAGTGTAGGGAATCTGTTTGGCAAATAAAGCTGAGAGCAGACGAGCCACCAGGCTTGAATGATGTCATTAACATCAAGTGCTTTTTAGCTATGCATAAATTTTAAAATCTGCATTTTATTGATTGTGGTTATTTGCAAGTTAAAATAATGTATTTTTTGAATATAAAATTTTTTTTTACATATATATATATATATATATAACATACAAGCATACAATTTTAAATAATATGATATTTTTATACATAAAAAAAGATGTTGACAGTTTATTGGTTATATCTTATGACATGTGATCAATTTCATGATATAAAAACCATGTTTTTCAGTATGGGTGCATTTCTGATGAAGTTCTAGAGATTAAAGGAACGAAAACGTTAATTCTGAGGTTTGCAGTCTGTTCTTTCGTTAAACAGTGGTGGACTGATTCATTCATTTATTTATCTAGTTTGGTGTGTGTGTCATAATTAGCAAGACGGTTATGGGCCATCTGGAAGGTTTCAAAAAGCAGCTAGGCTGAAATGTGACTAAAACAATCAGGGTATGCCTAGGAGGTGAAAGTAAGTAATTCAAATATCAGCATCTAGAGGCATAGGTTTGGTGATGTGCAAATCACTTTCATAAAAAAATGCAGGAAACAAGTACAGCAATTTAAAGAAGACAGCAGAAAATGACTTACAGAAATTGAAAGGGGAAAGCCACCATATTGAGAGAGAGGAGTAACATAACAAACTGATAGTTATCCCAGAAATGGAGTACCTACTCAGGCATGCTCCTCTGTTGAGGAATGAAAAAACATTTAGGGAGTCAGATCAAGAAGAAAGGCAACAGATTCTGTTATAAACAAAAGGAGCAGGAATATTTGCTAAGGCAACAAAAATGATGCAAATATGAAAAGAAGGTAAAGGTATGAGGCTCCAAACATGAAATACGTACAGCAGCTACTGTGTGATGTGCACACTTACCAGCTAAAGGAGGAAATTTGTTTTATTTTGTGGAAGAAGGGGCAATCTTAAAGTCTGGAGACAGAAGGTTGATGTGGATAATGATTTGTCATTAAAAGACATGAATTAACATATTACAGTATCCGGCATTTCCTGGAATATTTTACCCATTTGGATTAAAAACCTACACAGATCCTCAACAGGCACAAGATGAACTGAAAAAAGAAAAGAAAATTTGAATGCAGGAGAAGGTGTCAAATGGACAAACAGCCAATAAACAGCTGTAGAAAAGCAAACTACAGACATCTCAAGAGAAGAATGTCCCTTTTTTTCCAGAAGAAAATGATGGCTTAAACAAAGGAAACGAAGCAGTTAAAAAAACAGTAAAAGATCCATGAAAACAAAGCACTTGGAACATTGAGTGAAGACAAGAGTTAAAATGGGTTAATATGGAAAAGGAACTAACATAATCAAAATGTGCATACCATTTCGAATGATACCTTAAAACCACTGAAATCTGTATCTACAAGACAGATAACTATTTCATTAATATAAATGAAATAATTTAATTATTCTATCTCAAGTTTTACTTAAAAATGAAATGCTTATATCTAAGTGAGGGAAGTTCTACTGTTTGCTGTCTGGTAAAATTACCCTGGTTTCGAATTTCAAACTGAGTTATGCTGCTTTTAATAAAGGAATTATGACCGCGGGGAAGGAAGGCGGTAGTATATGAATGATACGTGAAAAAGGAAACATACATTATGTGATGGAAGCCAGTAGACAAAGTTGTATATTTCTATATGTACAATAACAACTTTATTAACTAAAAGAAAACAGGTGGGTAACATTATAACAACAACAATCTTCCTAACTGTGGAATAACAACATTCAGTAATAAACACATTTGTAATGTTGATCTAAACAATGTGTTGTTAAAAAGAACAGGAGATCAGATAAAATCTTACAGAACTTACTTCCATAAATTTGATAAGGAGTTCAGACTAGGTAAGGCTGGTGTGGTTTCATTAGTTGCTTGGTAAGTCTTATGGTATTGGGACGTGCAATGGACAGATAGTTGCACACTACTGTATAAAGTTAGTTCTGGTAATGCTTGCACTAGGTCCAGAAGTGCAAACAAAGTTAACCGGACAAGTATTTGACTCAAAGTATAGTAGACAGCAAGATTCACAAAAATAAAGCGCTGTAAATGTTGACTGTTTAAATACAGGAAAACAATATGTATGAGTAAGGTTGCTTGGTATAATTAAAAGGTAAAAGATGCAGACCATAACATGTTTTCAAAACACTGAAATCAGTATATACCAGTGATAAATAAACTAGCTCACTTAATGTTGTATGTTGTTTGATTAAAGTCACAGTTATATCAAGGATTTGAAATGAGAGACTCCCAGGATGCCGACTGACCTGTTTCCAGTGGTGCTAGAATGGAACTGACCTTCCTTGGCAAGCTGTGCTTGATTGTAAGAGGCTGGAGGCACTGCATAGTCATTTTATAAATAGCTACAGCTTTTGAAATGTTTAATGAAAGATGAAGGAGATATGAGTAAACATGGGCAAAACATATATTTAATATCTGCAGAAGAGATCAAGCTAAGGTGGTGTGGTCTTGACTTGTCTAAATCATTTAGCTTTACAAGAGGAACTCAGCAGAGGTGTCCACTTGCACTATGCTTTATACTTAGAACCATTAGTCAATAGCATAAGACAAAGATAAAAGGATAGAGATGGAGAAATTCTAATGACAAAATAGCAATTTTTGAAGATCATATAATGTTATATGTTACCAACTCAAAACATCATAAAAATTATATTTGATAAACTGAAATATTTTAATAGTATAGCAGGATATAAAGCAAATGAACCATAAACAAAGGCTCCAGTAATGACTTATGCCCCATCACATGACATGCTATAGAGCTTCCCTTTTTTATGGCGACATCAGAAGATGAGATAAATGGGAATTTGGTTGAAACAGGATGTTTAGCAATCAGCTAAAGTAATACAGGAAGAATAAGAAATAAAGGACTTTGGAAATTGGGATTTACAGACCTCAGCAGTAACATCCAAAGAATTAATTTTTTTGGTACTGATGGATCTTTATGTACATCAGGGTTTATATATTAACAGGAAAAGCAGATATAGAAGAATATGGGAAAAGAAATGGCAGAGTTTCTTTGGGATAACAAATAAGAATGAATGTGATGGGAAAAATGTGTACTGACAAAGGAATGAGGGAGTTGGAACTTCCAGATTTCATAGGTTCATAGGTGTTTACTAGGCTAATGACCACAAGGGCCTTTTTAAGCCTAGCCATTCATCCCAAATCGCTGACAAGTTCTGATACCCTTGATTAGTGTAAACAGGGTCCTGGGAGACAAACCATTTATAGGTTGCCTGTATGCATTAGAGATATAGGTGCCAAACCAGGGATGAGTTTCCGGTTCCACATCCAATTGTCTAAGTTGCACTTGAATTTGGTTAGGGAGGAACTCTGCCACACATGGGTGGGGAGCCTGTTCCATAGATGGGGTAGTCTTGGGGATACATACCTGTCTCTCCACCAGGTCCTATTTATATCACAGATAATGTTTAAGTCTTAAAACAGGTAATTTTGGTGCTGTTTGTTTTGTGGATATTCAGGAGGTGCATCAGAGTGGGGTCTGACAATGCCCAGTATGCCAAGCATAGATCTCCCCTCAAAAGCCTGTTAGGAGACAGAATAGAGAGATAGGGCCTTGAGGCAATCTGCAGAAGATAGTTTACTTATGCTCTGTATTCTTTTAGTGAGGAACCTCTGTGGACATTCCAATTGTTGCATATGCCTGGTTAGGTACATACAAAAAGGGGGCATTATACTCAATGATAGATCTGAGGAATGCAGAATTCAGTGGAACAATGATGTCCTTGGACTTGAATGTCATACCTTTGTTTATAAGTTGTGCAACATAGAATAATTTCCAAACTACTGTAAACATGTGATGGTCAAAGGCTACATTAGTCTTTGACTACTGGGTCAACTCTAAGGGTTGTGTTGTTAATATGATAGTTACCAGGGATGGATGATTTCCCAAAGGATACTATTATGCATTTATCAGCAAAATGCTGTCTGTAATGTCAAGCAACAACTCACACACACACACACACACACACACACACACACACACACACACACACACACACACACACACACACACACACACACACACAGTTGACTACAGTGAGAATAGAACCCCTACCTATCTAATTACACAGACTACAGAACCCAAAACTTTACACAAGCCCCACAGATCAAGTCCTCTTAAATGTCTCCACGGATTCCCTCTCCCCACTTATTCTGGTATTCTCTTAGACAAGTTCACAACCCTTTCCTCAGAGAAGTACTTTCACAGATCTAAAGAACAGATGGCCTATATAACGTGCTGTATCAGCTCCTTTTCCTAAATATCCTTCATGTTCAAGACAAAACCACTATTTCCTTAGCATGTTCGTGTACAACATCTAGCTACTTCTATGTCATCTAATCTCATCAAAAAGAGCTTCATCTCTTCAAGTCTGTGGTCATATCCCTTTTCACTCCTTCTCATGCATTTTCCCTATTGGTTTCATCTGGATAATATCTACATCCCTTTCCTTTGGTACTTCCAAAACTGTACATATTACTAAAAGCATGGTCCAGGCCTGGTATAATAGAAGCATTACCTTTTTCCTTCTGCACTTACCCCTCCTAAGGATACACACATGAATTCTGTTGAGGCATGTTATAAGGCCACACATCTTAAATCATTATATTTGATTCAGAACGCAGAATATATGACCAAACAGAAGATAGGCATAGTACCTGACAAGGTAATAACAAGATCACACATAGCCATTTGGGCAAATATTGAAAATGAATATAAATAGCATTATGTATAACCTTATATGCATAACAACATTAAGCATGCCTTTATCTGAAAGGAAAATGGACCATGGAAAATTGAATAACACTAATGCATTATTTTTTTATTTTATTTAACTTTTGTTTACCAGGAAAATCTGACTTGGAACAAAGCCAATTTTCAGCAGAGGTCTAGGGAGAAATGCTCTAAATGCATGTCTTTGTAACATGAGATGAAACCGGAGTACCCAGAGGAAACCTGCACAAATGCAAGAAGGACATGCAGACTCTGCACAGAAGGCATCCCAGTGCAGAACTGAACTGGAGAACCTCTTTCTGTGAGGCGACAACACTACCACTGCACCACTGTACCATCCAAGTGTACTATTACTATACTGCATATGGTAATACAAAAAGCAGAGAAGAAAATATAATGCACATTTTGGAGAAGCAAAAAAAGAACCAAGATTTTGGGTGCTGATGATAAAAGGAGATGAGATAATAAAATGGGATGAAGCTATACAAATGTTTGGCTTATTGAACTCAAATCAACTTGCATATACAGGTGTGATTTTACAGCTGAATGAAGATATACGGTATGTGGAGGATGGATAGCAATTTGTTAAACCACAAATAGCAGATTTTATGACTGAGGCCAGAGCAGAAATTTATGACCATAAATAGTAATACATTGAGCATATAAGTTAATATTAGATTTGAGAAGACAAAACAGTATACAGGTCAAAACAGCATGGAGTAAATGCGTAGATAAATACATTACCGATGATCAGAAAATATGTCTTAATACTAGATATACAACTAAATGAAGAAAAAATAAAACGTTTATATGGAAATGTATGTAAAATATGTCTATACCCCCATGAGACTTAAAAAAATGTTCCTGCATACAAGAGGTACATGTTGGAAAAGTTGGTGGTTCACAATGAGGTTCTTGGAAACATATATTTTGGGAGTGTATGTAGCCAATTCTGTACAAAACTAAATTGAATATAGGCCAAGGCTTATATTTTAAACAGAATTTAACCACAGTATGGAGATGTTTTCTTTTTCAGTTGGTGCAAAAGAGCATATTAAAGAGATAAACATTTTGTGACATTTAATGTTGATTGTAGCTAATAAAGCTGTAATTAGAAAATATAAAAGCAAATACAAATTATCAACAACAGTGGTGAGAAGGGTATTTTAAAGATTAAAAATATATTGATAACTATTAGAGATCAGAAACAGAACTTAGTAAAAAAACAACAAAGAAAAGAAATTAATGGGCTGTGTGGGAATATCTAATGGGAAGTGAAGCAGAAAAGGACAATGAAATGGAACAAAGGACCTAAGATGCATACCTTTTTAATAAAATATACTGCAATACAAGGTGAGGTATTACTGGTCCAGTCGTTAAAATTTGTAACATAGTAAAAATAAATCAATGTGGTCACTAGTTAATTTCTGATGAAATATTTTGTTGTAAATAGCTAATTTGTGCACTTAAAGAACAATGTTAAATGACTAGATAGAATACATGATAATCATCTTTGGGTTTACAAAGAAGGCTTGCATCTTTCCATAGAAGGTAATAGTGTGACTGCATTTGCGATGAAACTGATTTCATTACTGACAATACCTGCCATGATCATCAATTCACAATAATATGCTAAAGATGTCCAGCACTTCTAGTTAATTTTAATAAATAACAGTCCATGGCCATCAATTCACAATGATAGACTGAAGATGTCCAGCACTTCTAGTTAATTTTAATAAATAACAGTCCACTTTCACTTGTCTATAGGCATCTCCAGTCACACTGACCTTGGTTTCAGTCTACTTTCACTTGTCTATAGGCATCTCCAGTCACACTGACCTTGGTTTCAGTCTACTTTCACTTGTCTATAGGCATCTCCAGTCACACTGACCTTGGTTTCAGTCTACTTTCACTTGTCTATAGGCATCTCCAGTCACACTGACCTTGGTTTCAGTCTACTTTCACTTGTCTATAGGCATCTCCAGTCACACTGACCTTGGTTTCAGTCTACTTTCACTTGTCTATAGGCATCTCCAGTCACACTGACCTTGGTTTCAGTCTACTTTCACTTGTCTATAGGCATCTCCAGTCACACTGACCTTGGTTTCAGTCTACTTTCACTTGTCTATAGGCATCTCCAGTCACACTGACCTTGGTTTCAGTCTACTTTCACTTGTCTATAGGCATCTCCAGTCACACTGACCTTGGTTTCAGTCTACTTTCACTTGTCTATAGGCATCTCCAGTCACACTGACCTTGGTTTTAGTCTACTTTCACTTGTCTATAGGCATCTCCAGTCACACTGACCTTGGTTTCAGTCCACTTTCACTTGTCTATAGGCATCTCCAGTCACACTGACCTTGGTTTCAGTCCACTTTCACTTGTCTATAGGCATCTCCAGTCACACTGACCTTGGTTTCAGTCTACTTTCACTTGTCTATAGGCATCTCCAGTCACACTGACCTTGGTTTCAGTCTACTTTCACTTGACTATAGGCATCTCCAGTCACACTGACCTTGGTTTCAGTCTACTTTCACTTGTCTATAGGCATCTCCAGTCACACTGACCTTGGTTTCAGTCTACTTTCACTTGTCTATAGGCATCTCCAGTCACACTGACCTTGGTTTCAGTCTACTTTCACTTGACTATAGGCATCTCCAGTCACACTGACCTTGGTTTCAGTCTACTTTCACTTGTCTATAGGCATCTCCAGTCACACTGACCTTGGTTTCAGTCTACTTTCACTTGTCTATAGGCATCTCCCGTCACACTGACCTTGGTTTCAGTCTACTTTCACTTGTCTATAGGCATCTCCAGTCACACTGACATTGGTTTCAGTCTACTTTCACTTGTCTATAGGCATCTCCAGTCACACTGACCTTGGTTTCAGTCTACTTTCACTTGACTATAGGCATCTCCAGTCACACTGACCTTGGTTTCAGTCTACTTTCACTTGTCTATAGGCATCTCCAGTCACACTGACCTTGGTTTCAGTCTACTTTTACTTGTCTATAGGCATCTCCAGTCACACTGACCTTGGTTTCAGTCTACTTTCACTTGACTATAAGCATCTCCAGTCACACTGACCTTGGTTTCAGTCTACTTTCACTTGTCTATAGGCATCTCCAGTCACACTGACCTTGGTTTCAGTCTACTTTCACTTGTCTATAGGCATCTCCAGTCACACTGACCTTGGTTTCAGTCTACTTTCACTTGACTATAGGCATCTCCAGTCACACTGACCTTGGTTTCAGTCTACTTTCACTTGTCTATAGGCATCTCCAGTCACACTGACCTTGGTTTCAGTCTACTTTCACTTGTCTATAGGCATCTCCAGTCACACTGACCTTGGTTTCAGTCTACTTTCACTTGTCTATAGGCATCTCCAGTCACACTGACCTTGGTTTCAGTCTACTTTCACTTGTCTATAGGCATCTCCAGTCACACTGACCTTGGTTTCAGTCTACTTTCACTTGTCTATAGGCATCTCCAGTCACACTGACCTTGGTTTCAGTCTACTTTCACTTGTCTATAGGCATCTCCAGTCACACTGACCTTGGTTTGACAGCTACTTCTTTCCATCTTTCTCTTTCACCAGTATAACACTAAAAGAAATGATACAACCGTGAAAGGCTGTCCTGACTAATGTAAAATAAGATGGCATGGACTTACCCCAGCTTTCCTTAAAACGTGCGGTATCTTCATCTACTCTGCGTCAAGCCACCTGCGCATGGATCACTGCAGACTTCCACCCTCTGCTAGTATCTGCTAGTGTGCTGGCATCATCTGACTTACCAGACAAGACGGATACTTAATGTCATTTCCTTACTACTACATTTGGCTAAGCTGCTGGACAAAATATCTGCCTAAGTGTGTGTTGCTGTCCTGTGTGATGCAGCATAGCTTTGGGTCAGGATGTAACATCACTACCATCTCACTCTATAGGACAGATAGATCTTATGGATCCCATGAATCTGGCATTTCCATTGATTATAAATCTAACCAAAGTATTATATTTCCCACTAACGTATGACATTTCTTCCAGACTGTATATATTGCATAAAGTTAATTTATGTGTCCCCTTAGCTTACTGTGGCTGTCTCTTACACTTGTTGCTCTAGCCCTTCACTGTTTTTCTCCTCCTCTTCTACCTTCGTTACTCTAACTGCCCCTTTCTCTTGCCCCTTATATTGCATACTTCATTATTATTATTACTGCCCCTAACTGCCCCTTTCTATTGCCCCTTATATTGCGTACTTCACTATTATTATTACTGCTTTCTGAGTCAGTGCTATTTTCACACAACATTTTGTTTGTATTCATACTTCTTGTTAACTTGTTTACAGTTATTTCTATTTGTCCAGATTGAGACTGAAATGGGTCCATTTGGATCAGTGCTCTACCCCGGTTACCTTCTTCTTCTTCTTTCAGCTGCTCTCATTAGGGGTCACCACAGCGGATCATCTGTTTCCATTTCTTCCTGTCCTGTGCATCTTGCTCTGTCACACCAACCACCTGAATGTCCTCCCTCACCACATCCATAAACCTTATCTTAGGCCTTCTTTCCTGTTACCTGGTAGCTTCATCCTTAGCATCTTTTTCCCAATATACTCAACATCCCACCTCAGCACATGTCCAAATCAACATAATCTTGCCTCTCTGGCTTTGTCTCCAAACTTCCAACCTGGTCTGACCCTCTAATATACTGATTCCTAATCCTGTCAACCCTCGTCACACCCAGTGCAAATCTTAACATATTTAACTCTGCCACATCAAGCTCTGACTCATGCCTTTTTGTCAATGCCACTGTCTCCAACCCATATAACATAGCTGGTCTCACTACCCTCTTGTAGACCTTCCCTTTCACTCTTACTAGTACTCTTCTGTCACAAATCACTCCTGACACTCTTCTCCACCCACTCCATCCTGCCTGTACTCTCTTCTTCACCTCTCTTCCACACTCACCATTACTCTGAACTGTTGATCCAAAATATTTAAACTCATCCACCTTCGCCACCTCTACTCCCTGCATCCTCACCATTCTTCTATCCTCCCTCTAATTCACACACATATATTCTGTCTTAGTCCTGCTGACCTTCATTCCTCTTCTCTCTAGAGCATATCTCCACCTCTCCAGGGTCTCCTCCACCTGTTCCCTACTCTCACTACAGATCAAAATGTCATCTGCAAACATCATAGTCCACAGGGACTCCTGTCTGATCTCGTCTGTCAACCTGTCCATCACCATTGCAAATAAGAAAGGGCTCAGATCTGATCCTTGATGTAATCCCACCTCCACCTTAAATGCATCCATCACTCCCACCGCAGACCTCACCGCTGTCATACTACCCTCATACATATCCTGTACCACTCTTACATACCTCTCTGACACTCCCGACTTCATACACTACCACAACTCCTCTCTAGGCACCCTGTCATATGCTTTCTCTAAGTCCACAAAGACACAATGCAACTCCTTCTGACCTCCTCCTTACTTCTCCATCAACACTCTCAGAGCAAACCTCACATCTGTAGTGCCCTTTCCTCGCATGAAACCATACTGCTGATCACTAATCATCACTTCCCTTCTTAACCTAGCCTCCACTACTCTTTCCCATAACTTCATGCAGTGACTGATTAATTTAATCCCTCTGTAGTTACTACAGCTCTGCACATCACCCTTATTCTTAAAAATCAGTACCAAAACACTTTTTCTCCATTCCTCGGGCATCCCCTCACTTTCCAAGATTTCATTAAACAATCTAGTTAAAAACTCCACTGCCATTTCACCTGAATACCTCCATACTTCCACAGGTATGTCATCTGGACCAACAGCCTTTCCAGTCTTCATCCTCTTCATAGATATCCTTACTTCCTCCTTGCTAATCCACTGCACTTCATGATTCACTCTCCGCACATCATGCAACCTTCTCTCCCTCTCATTCTCTTCATTCATCAGCCCCTCAAAGTACTCTTTCCATCTGCTCAACACACTCTCCTCCCTTGTGAGTATGTTTCCCTCATTATCCTTTATCACCCTTACCTGCTGCACATCTTTACTAGCTTGGTCCCTCTTTCTAGCCAATCGGTACAGGTCCTTTTCTCCCTCCTTAGTGTCCAACCTTTCATACAACTCTTCATACACCTTATCCTTAGCCTTCACCACCTGTCTCTTTGCCATGCACCTCATCTCCTTATACTCCTGTCTACTTTCTTCATCTCTCTGACAATCCCACTTCTTCTTCGCCAACCACTTTCTCTGTATACTCTCCTGTACTTCCTCATTCCACCACCAGATCTCCATGTCCTCCTTCCTCTTTCTATGTCACACCAAGCACCTTTCTAGCCATCTCCCTTACTAGCTCTGCTGTAGTTACCCAGCTATTCGGTAACTCTTCACTGCCACCCAGTGGCTGTCTTAACTCTTCCCTGAACTCTACTTCACAATTACCCTTTTTCAATTTCCACCATTTGATCCTTGGTGCTGCCCTCACACTCCTCCTCTGCTTGATCACCAATGTCATCCTACAAACCACCATCCTATGCTGCCTAACTATACTTTCTCCTGCCACCACTTTACAGTCTCCAATCTCCTTAGACTGGCCCTTCTACATAAGATATAATCCAACTGTGTGCATATCCCCCCACTCTTGTATGTCACCCTATGTTCCTCCCTCTTGTTAAAATACGTATTCACCACAGCCATGTCCATCCTTTTCACAAAATCCACTACCATCTGACCTTCTGCATTTCTTTGCTTAACACCATACCTACTAATAGGTTCATAGGTTCATAGATAGGTACTAGGCTATCTGCCCAAGGGCATTTATAAGCCTAGCCAGAGTGTGTCGGTTTTCGCTGCCACATTGATTAATTAACTGATCCTCTGTCAAGCAGAGCCAATGAAGTGATCCCAGGGGTGTATTTTCTGTTACCCATCCACTCGTCAAGGTTGCTCTTGAAGAGTGTTAGTGATGGGCTCTGCCTGATGTAATTTGGAATTTTGTTCCAAAGCATGGGGAGTCTCTGTGATAGGAATCTATCCCTCCAGCATGTTCTATTTATTGTTTTGGCGAGGTTTAGCTCACTAGAGCGCATGGCTCGCAGTGACTTTGATTTCTTTAGGTGGAAGCATGTCCATCAATTCTGAGTTGGACATGGCTTTGTAAGTCAGGCAGAGATCACCTCTGAGTAAGCGATATGCCACTGAGTACAGCTGGAGTTTTTTCAGTCGGGCTGCATAGGGCATATGTTTGAGACCAGTAATCCTATTGGTGAGGTACTTTTGTGGTCTTTCCAGCTGTTGGAAGTGTCCTGTGAGGTACATCCGAAATGGGGCATTGTACTCTATGATGGGTCTAATGAGTGATGAGTAGAGGGGCATTATAACCTCTTTATTTCTAGATGTAAACCCTTTAGTAATTAGATGGGTCACATAGAATGATTTCCTAACTACTTTGACAATATGATTGTCAAAGGAGAGATTACTATCTACCTGGGTCCCCAGATCTTTTATTAACTCTTCTGTATTAAGGGGGCTGCCACCTACGTGGTAATTCGTGGGTGTTTTGTTTTTCCCAAATGGGATGACTATGCATTTTTGGCATTTAGCTTGAGGCCATGACTTTGACACCAGGTGTCCGTCTCAGTAAGGCCCATTTGGAGGATGTCCATGTCAGCCAGAGGGTCAGTTATGGCTCCCAGTTTGCAGTCATCTGCGAACTTGATTAGCCATAGTCATCCTGTGTTTGCCTGTACTTCTGAGAAGTGAATTTATTTTATTTTTTTTTTTATTTTATTTTACATTTGTTGACCAGGCTGGTCCAACTGGATATATGTCCATTTTCAGCAGAGGCCCGGGAAGAAAAGCTCCGAGTCAAAATATTAATACACATTAAAAAACATTAAAAAAAAAACATTTAAAAAAGAAATACAGATTTAGCACAGAGAAGAAATAATAATAGCAATTAGCATATTTTTACAGTAACAACAATAAGCAATAATTACAAATAGAGGGTGTTCAATTGGGGATGAATGCAGAAAAGTAAGTTTAAGAAAGATTTTATTCAGGATAAAAGAAAGTACTAGGAGCAAGTAGCAGCTAGTCAGGTTAGTGCAGGGGCAGAGCCAGGGAGTCACGAGGGGAGTTTTGAGTTGGGATTTGAAACAGGGAGAAGAAGAGATAGCAGTGAGGTTGTCAGGGAGGGAGTTCCAGGCTTTTCCTATTGAGTTAGAGAACAAGGAGTCACCTGCCAAGTTGTTGGATTTACAGGTTGATATAAGAAGTTTGTTAGCAGAATGTAGGCTTTTGAGGTTGCAATAAGGAGTAATAAGGGTAGTAAGTATAGGGGTGTTGGTAGGTTTGTAGAGGATTTTATGGGTTAAGGAGAGCTGGTGAAATAAAATCAGATTTTGCAGCTCAAGCCATCCCAGTTGTTTTAAGTTTAAGCAGTGGTGAGTTCTAAAGGTAGAGCCAGAGGCAAATCTGGCAATATTGTTGTAGGCAACAGTGAGTTTGGTGAGGTTAGTTTTGGACAAATACGTGTAAATAGGGGAGGCATAAAGGAGGGTAGAAATCAGATGGGAATGAGCAATGGTGGTTCTGGCAAAAGGTGTAAGAAATGGTTTAATTCTAATCAGGGAGCCTAGTTTTCTGTTAACTAATTTTATAGTGTTGTTAATGTGAGAATCAAAGCATAGGTTGTTGTCTATCTCTACTCTGAGGAGCCTGGTGGAAGGGTCAGGTGATATGTTGGTGCCATTACTAGACAAGACAGAGAAGTTGAGTGGTGGGGAATTACGGATGGAGGAGAAAAGTAACAGTTTGGTTTTCTTTGCGTTTAAGATTAAGCATCATTTTAGGAACCATGTTTCAACGTTTTGGAAAGTCTGTTGGGTGATAGAGTGCAGTTTGGAGGGAGATGAGGCAGAACAAATCAAAGCAGAATCATCCGCATATCGTATACAGGTTGCAGAGGGAATACCGGCATGAAGATCATTGATAAAGATAGAGAACAGGAGGGGCCAAGTACTGAGCCTTGGGGGACTCCAAGTGTTATGGGAAGGAGGTTGGATAAGTTGTTTTGCCAATGCACTGAATGCCGAACAGTATGGGTCCCAGGTCCAAGCCTTGTGGGACACCACTTGTGACTGGTTTAGATTTGGACCTGGAGCCTGCTATTCTTACTGTGTGAGTTCTGTCTGTGAGCCAGTTGGCAACCCATCTCGTGACGTAGGGGTTTATGTTCAGGCTGGTGAGTTTTTCTGTAATACCTGAGTGGGGAATGGTGTCAAAAGCCTTGGTGAGGTCAAGGTTGGCTGTATGAACCACCTTCCCCTCATCTATGGCCTTGGTGACTATCTCAAAGAAGTCCACCAGGTTTAGTAGACATGATCTGTCCTTAACAAAGCTGAACTGGGTCGGGTCAAGTGTTTGGAGGTTCCCAATGTCTGTGTTAATGAGTTCCATGATGATGCGCTCCATAGCCTTGCAGACCAGGCTAGTCAGGCTTATGGGGCGATAGTTACCAGGGTCAGTTGTGGCCCCTACTTTGTGGAGAGGAATAACCATTGCTGTGTGCCATTCTATGAGCACGTAGCCTGTGGAGAGGCTGAGGTTGAACAGTGTGTTTAGGTGGGGGGTTACTTCCTCATCCCCTTTGTTCCCTTCACCAACATGCCCATTGAAATCTGCTCTACTCACCACTCTCTCACCCTTGGGTACACTCATCACCACTTCATCCAACTCACTCCAAAATTTTGCTTTCTCATCCATCACACACCCAACTTGTGGAGGATATGCACTAACAACATTCATCATTACACCATCAATTTCCAGCTTCATAAACATCACTCTATCCGACACTCTTTTCATCTCCAAAACACTCTTAGCATACTGTTCCTTCAGAATAACCCCTGCGCCATTTCTCCTCCCATCCACACCATGATAAAACAATTTGAACCCACCTCCAATACACCTAGCCTTGCTCGTCTTCCATCTGGTCTCTTGCACACACAATATACCAACCTTCCTTCTGTCCATCATATCAGCTATCTCTCTCCTTATACCAGTCATACTGCCAACATTTAAAGTACCGAACCTCACTACCACAGTCCTAACCTTTACCTGCCTTCGGGCATGCTTTACCCCTCTTCTTCTCCTTTGGCCAACAGTAACCCAATTTCTGCCAGCACCCTGTTGGCCAACAGTACTGGTGGCGGTCATTGTTAATCTGGGCCACGACCGATCCGGTATGTATATCTGTACTGTTGTTTGCATGTATGATTTGGCAAAATTTTATGCCTGATGCCCTTCCTGACACAACCCTCCCCATTTATTCGGGCGGGACCAGCACAAAGAAATGCACTGGTTTGTGCATCCTCAGTGGCTGGGTGCTCTACCCCAGTTTCTGAACAGAATAAATAAATAAATAAATATATAGATAAATATTCCATCCAAAATCCACTCGATTTAGCAGAGCTTCATATGCGTGGGATTATGGTCAGACAGCCTGGCATATAACATAACATAATACAAACTAACTTACAGAAGGAGACTTTTAACTTTTGCAGACTGGCAAACCATTGTGCTTGGGTTAGTAGAGATGCTCCCCCAACAAGCAACATGGACGTTAGTCCTAAATGTCTTGAATCACAGGCTGATTTAAAAACTTGCTTACTCTACCCCAGCTGGTTACTGATTCCACTTCTAATCTGCCTTTTATAAAATAATAGTAATTTATGCCAACTATACTATGATTTGGTGGTTCTACTTACCATTTCATACCTTCATTCCTTTACAGTGAGCTTTTCTCATGTCGTGCCGTCAGTGCATTATATACCCATATCCTCATCTAGCCTGTTTTCAAGTGAACGTTCTGCTCTCCTAGTCTCTCATTATGTGTTCACTTCCCCTTTGTTATGCTAACTTCTTTTTTCACTTTCTACTGTTATAAAATAAAACTTTATTATCTTATGGTATTTCTCTTGGCTTTTATTGATTTATGTGAAACTTTCTTTCCAAGCTTCCACTGAAAATGGAGAAGGTACAGTTGGATTTTTCCATTTAATGCAAATAAGTACATACATTGTGAGATTGTTTGCATCTTCCCCAGCATTATGACTTTCTTTTCCTTACAAGGATTATAGAAGTGAAAAATATACTCTGGCCACAGCCTTACAAACAGCTTAGAATGCACATTATTCTCTGAATATCTCTCCATTCTGTTTTCATAAACTGCATAATCTATCTTTGCCTTCACTGCTGTCTTTCAAACTGTGCCATCTGGGTTTGGCTTTTTATGATAATAAATGCCAGGTCCTTCCGTCCTCTAGTTTTGTACTATGCAGTTGTGCTGTTAATAGGTGCAGCTACTTACACTTGGAGTAGTTACAGTGAAACTGCAACCTCTTCTGGCCACAACACAAGTCTACCAAAGTCCTTTGTCTTGCTATAATTCCTGCCAGACTTGTAGATAGTTTGCCATGCTCTTTTTGAGTTATATAAAAATACATTACAAAGGGCTGGGGCCAGGAGCAATCACTCTTCGTCACCTTCCTACTCCATAGTAGTCCCCCTGACAATTTCCTTGTATTTAATGTTTTTTACCTCATTTGTCTGTGCTAGGACTTTTACCAGAGAGGTGTGACATATCTCAGTGCTGACATGATTGACAGAATTGCTGGAGGTAAAACAAAAAAAATGTATCAAAAAATGATCATTAAAACGAACAAGAAAAAGTTACTTGTTAGTTTAATGTGATTGTTTGGCATAAAAGCAGCTTTATCATGCTGTTGAATGTTGGGAATTTAGAAGGTTGATAATCTCAGTCAGCATTTATAGCTCAGGAGTCACAGGATCTTATAAACTGCTTACACAGCTAGCAGTGCTAACTTAGTCCATACACCGAGCAATGTCTCCTGTGGGTGTAGGCTTGTTATCATCTGCTGTGGGCGTAGGCTTGTTAGCATCTGCTGTGGGTGTAGGTTTGTTAGCATCTGTTGTGGGTGTAGGCTTGTTAGCATGTGCAGTGGGCATAGATTTGTTATCATCTTCTCTGGGCGTAGGTTTGTTATCATCTGCTGTGGGTGTAGGTTTGTTAGCATCTGCTGTGGGCGTAGATTTGTTAGCATCTGCTGTGGACGTAGATTTGGTAGAATCTGGCTTGTTAGCATCTGCTGTGGGCGTAGGTTTGTTACCATCTGCTGTGGGTGCAGGCTTGTTAGCATCTGCTGTCAGTGTAGGTTTGTTAGTATCTGCTGTGGGTGTAGGTTTGTTATCATCTGCTCTGTGCATAGGTTTGTTATCATTTGCTGTGGGCGTAGGCTTGTTATCATCTGCTCTGGGCGTGGGTTTGTTATCATCTGCTGTGGGCGTAGGCTTGTTAGCATCTGCTGTGGGTGAAGGTTTGTTAGCATCTGTTGTGGGTGTAGGCTTGTTAGCATGTGCTGTGGGCATAGATTTGTTATCATCTGCTTTGGGCGTAGGTTTGTTATCATCTGCTGTGGGCGTAGGCTTGTTAGCATCTGCTGTGGGCGTAGGTTTGTTAACATCTGCTGTGGCCATAGGCTTCTTAGCATCTGCTGTGGGCATAGGTTTGTTAACATCTGCTGCAGGCGTAGCTTTGTTAGCATCTGCTGTGGGTGTAGGTTTGTTAGTATCTGCTGTGGGCGTAGATTTGTTAGCATCTGCTGTGGGCGTAGCTTTGGTAGCATCTGGCTTGTTAGCATCTGCTGTGGGCATAGGTTTGTTACCATCTGCTGTTGCTGCAGGCTTGTTAGCATCTGCTGTCGGTGTAGGTTTGTTAGTATCTGCTGTGGGCGTAGGCTTGTTAGTATGTGCTGTGGGCATAGGTTTGTTAGCATCTGCTGTGGGCGTTGTTTTGTTAGCATCTGCTCTGGGCATAGGCTTGTTAGCATCTGCTGTGGGCGTAGGAATGTTAGCATCTGCTGTGGGTGTAGGCTTGTTAGCATCTGCTGTGGGTGTAGGTTTCTTAGTATCTGCTGTCAGCATAGGCTTGTTAGCATGTGCTGTGGGCGTAGGTTTGTTACCATCTGCTGTGGGCGTAGGCTTTTTAGCATCTGCTGTAGGTGTAGGCTTGTTAGCATCTGCTGTGGGTGTATGTTTGTTAGCATCTGCTGTGGGCATAGGCGTGTTATCATCTGCTGTGGACATAGGTTTGTTGGCATCTGCTGTGGGCATAGGTTTGTTAGAATCTGCTGTGGGCGTAGGCTTGATAGCATCTGCTGTGGGCGTAGGTTTGTTAGCATCTGCTGTGTGCATAGGCTTGTTAGCATCTGCTGTGAGAGTGGGTTTGTTATCATCTGCTGTGGGTGTAGGTTTGTTAGCATCTGCTGTGGGTGTAGGTTTGCTAGAATCTGATGAGGGCGTAGGCTTGTTAGCATCTGCTGTGGGCATAGGTTTGTTAGCATCTGCTGTGGGCATAGGTTTGCTAGCATCTGATGTGGGCGTAGACTTATTAGCATCTACAGTGGGCATAGGTTTGTTAGTATCTGCTGTGGGTGTAGGCTTGTTAGCATCTGCTGTGGGTCTAGGTTTGTTAGAATCTGCTGTGGGCGTAGGCTTGTTAGCATCTGCTGTGGGCGTAGGTTTGCTAGCGTCTGCTGTGGGCATAGGCTTGTTAGCATCTGCTGTGGGCGTAGGTTTGTTAGCATCTGCTGTGGGTGTAGGCTTGTTAGCATCTGCTGTGGATATAGGTTTGTTACCATCTGCTGTGGGCGTAGGCTTGTTAGCATCTGCTGGGGGTGTAGGTTTGTTAGCATCTGCTGTGGGTGTAGGCTTGTTAGCATCTGCTGTGGGTGTATGTTTGTTAGCATCTGCTGTGGGCATAGGCTTGCTATCATCTGCTGTGGGCGTAGGTTTGTTAGCATCTGCTGTGGGCATAGGTTTGTTAGCATCTGCTGTGGGTGTAGGTTTGTTAGCATCTGCTGTGGGTGTAGGCTTGTTAGCATCTGCTGTGTGCGTAGGTTTGTTAGCATCTGCTATGGGTGTAGGTTTGTTATCATCTGCTCTGGGCATAGGGTTGTTAGCATCTGCTGTGGGCGTAGGCTTGTTATCATCTGCTCTGGGCGTAGGTTTGTTATAATCTGCTCTGGGCGTAGGCTTGTTAGCATCTGCTGTGGGCATAGGTTTGTTAGCATCTGTTGTGGGTGTAGGCTTGTTAGCATGTGCTGTGGGCATAGATTTGTTATCATCTGCTCTGGGCGTAGGTTTGTTATCATCTGCTGTGGGTGTAGGCTTGTTAGCATTCACTGTGGGCATAGGTTTGTTAGCATCTGCTGTGGGCATAGCTTTGTTAGCATCTGCTGTGGGTGTAGGTTTGTTAGCATCTGCTGTGGGCATAGCTTTGGTAGCATCTGCTTTGGGCGTAGCTTTGGTAGCATCGGGCTTGTTAGCATCTGCTGTGGGCATAGGTTTGTTAGTATCTGCTGTGGGTGTAGGCTTGTTAGCATCTGCTGTGGGTGTAGGTTTGTTAGAATCTGCTGTGGGTGTAGGCTTGTTAGCATCTGCTGTGGGCATAGGTTTGTTACCATCTGCTGTGGGCGTAGGCTTGTTAGCATCTGCTGGGGGCGTAGGTTTGGTAACATCTGCTGTAGGTGTAGGCTTGTTAGCATCTGCATTGGGCGTAGGCTTGTTATCATCTGCTGTGGGTGTAGGTTTGTTAGCATCTGCTGTGGGCATAGGTTTGTTAGCATCTGCTGTGGGCATAGGCTTGAAAGCATCTGCTGTGGGCATAGGTTTGTTAGCATCTGCTGTGGGCGTAGGCTTGTTAGCGTCTGCTGTGGGTGTAGGTTTGTTAGCGTCTGCTGTGGGTGTAGGTTTGTTAGAATCTGCTGTGGGCGTAGGCTTGTTAGCATCTGCTGTGGGCGTAGGTTTGTTAGCATCTGCTGTGGGCGTAGGTTTGTTAGCATCTGCTGTGGGCGTAGGTTTGTTATCATCTGCTCTGGGCGTAGGTTTGTTAGCATCTGCTGTGGGCGTAGGTTTGTTAGCATCTGCTGTGGGCGTATGTTTGTTAGCATCTGCTGTTGGCATAGGCTTGTTAGCATCTGCTGTGGGCGTAGGTTTGTTAGCATCTGTTGTGGGTGTAGGCTTGTTAGCATGTGCTGTGGGCATAGGTTTGTTATCATCTGCTCTGGGTGTAGGTTTGTTATCTGCTGTGGGTGTAGGCTTGTTAGCATCTGCTGTGGGCATAGGTTTCTTAGCTTCTGCTGTGGGTGTAGGCTTGTTAGCATTTGCTATAAGTGTAGGCTTGTTAGCATTTGCTGCGGGTGTAGGTGTGTTAGCATCTGCTGTGGCATAGGTTTGTTGACATTTGCTGCAGGCGTAGCTTTGTTAGCATCTGCTGTGGGTGTAGGTTTGTTAGCATCTGCTGTGGGCGTAGCTTTGGTAGCATCTGCTTTGGGCGTAGCTTTGGTAGCATTTGGCTTGTTAGCATCTGCTCTGGGCAAAGGTTTGTTAGTATCAGCTGTGAGTGTAGGCTTGTTACCATCTGCTGTGGGCGTAGGTTTGTTATCATCTGCTGTGTTTATAGGTTTGTTAGCATCTGCTGTGGGTGTAGGTTTGTTAGCATCTGCTGTGGGCGTAGCTTTGGTAGCATCTGGCTTGTTAGCATCTCCTGTGGGCATAGGTTTGTTACCATCTGCTGTTGCTGCAGGCTTGTTAGCATCTGCTGTTGGTGTAGGCTTGTTAGCATCTGCTGTCGGTGTAGGTTTGTTAGTATCTGCTGTGGGCGTAGGCTTGTTAGCATCTGCTGTGGGCATAGGTTTGTTACCATCTGCTGTGGGTGTAGGCTTGTTAGCATCTGCTGTGGACATAGGTTTGTTGGCATCTGCTGGGGGCGTAGGTTTGTTAGCATCTGCTGTAGGTGTAGGCTTGTTAGCATCTGCTGTGGGTGTATGTTTGTTAGCATCTGCTGTGGGCATAGGCTTGTTAGCATCTGCTGTGGGCATAGGTTTGTTAGCATCTGCTGTGGGTGTAGGTTTGTTAGCATCTGCTGTGGGCATAGGTTTGTTAGCATCTGCTGTGGGCGTAGGCTTGTTAGCATCTGCTGTGGGTGTAGGTTTGTTAGCATCTGCTGTGGGTGTAGGTTTGTTAGCATCTGCTGTGGGCATAGGTTTGTTAGCATCTGCTGTGGGTGTAGGTTTGTTAGCATCTGCTGTGGGTGTAGGTTTGTTAGTATCTGCTGTGGGTGTAGGCTTGTTAGCATCTGCTGTGGGTGTAGGTTTGTTAGAATCTGCTGTGGGTGTAGGCTTGTTAGCATCTGCTGTGGTGCATAGGTTTGTTAGCATCTGCTATGGGCATAGGTTTGTTAGCATCTGCTGTGGGTGTAGGTTTGTTAGCATCTGCTGTGGGCGTAGGCTTGTTAGCATCTGCTGTGGGTGTAGGTTTGTTAGCATCTGCTGTGGGTGTATGTTTGTTAGCATCTGCTGTGGGCATAGGCTTGCTATCATCTGCTGTGGGCGTAGGTTTTTTAGTATCTGCTATGGGCATAGGTTTGTTAGCATCTGCTGTGGGCATAGGTTTGTTATCATCTGCTGTGAGTGTAGGTTTGTTAGCATCTGCTGTTGATGTAGGTTTGTTAGAATCTGCTGTGGGTGTAGGCTTGTTAGCATCTGCTGTGTGCGTAGGTTTGTTAGCATCTGCTGTGGGCGTAGGCTTGTTATCATCTGCTCTGGGTGTAGGTTTTTTATCATCTGCTGTGGGCGTAGGCTTGTTAGCATCTGCTGTGGGCATAGGTTTGTTAGCATCTGTTGTGGGTGTAGGCTTGTTAGCATGTGCTGTGGGCATAGATTTGTTATCATCTGCTCTGGGCGTAGGTTTGTTATCATCTGCTTTGGGTGTAGGCTTGTTAGCATTTGCTGTGGGTGTCGGTATCTTAGCATCTGCTGTAGGTGTAGGCTTGTTAGCATTCACTGTGGGCATAGGTTTGTTATCATCTGCTGCAGGCAAGCTTTGTTAGCATCTGCTGTGGGCGTAGGTTTGTTAGCATCTGCTGTGGGCGTAGGTTTGTTATCATCTGCTGTGGGTGTAGGTATGTTATCATCTGCTCTGGGCATAGGTTTGTTAGCATCTGCTGTGGGCGTAGGTTTGTTAGCATCTGCTGTGGGCGTAGGTTTGTTAGCATCTGCTGTGGGCGTAGGTTTGTTATCATCTGCTGTGGGCGTAGGTTTGTTAGCATCTGCTGTGGGCGTAGGTTTGTTAGCATCTGTTGTGGGTGTAGGCTTGTTAACATCTGTGGGCATAGGTTTCTTAGCTTCTGCTGTGGGTGTAGGCTTGTTATCATTTGCTGTGGGTGTAGGCTTGTTAGCATTTGCTGTGAGTGTAGGTGTGTTAGCATCTGCAGTAGGTGTAGGCTTGTTAGCATCTGCTGTGGGTGTAGGCTTGTTAGCATCTGCTGAGGGCGTAGGTTTGTTATCATCTGCTGTGGGTATAGGTTTGTTAGCATCTGCTGTGGGTGTAGGTTTATTAGAATCTGCTGTGGGCTTAGGCTTGTTTGCATCTGACGTGGGCGTAGGTTTGTTAGCATCTGCTGTGGGCGTAGGTTTGTTAGCATCTGCTGTGGGTGAAGGTTTGTTATCATCTGCTCTGTGCGTAGGTTTGTTGGCATCTGCTGTGCTCGTAGGCTTGTTATCATCTGCTCTGGGCATGGGTTTGTTATCATCTGCTCTGGGCGTAGGCTTGTTAGCATCTGCCTGCTGCGGGCGTAGGTTTGTTAGCGTCTGTTGTGGGTTTAGGCTTGTTAGCATGTGCTGTGGGCATAGATTTGTTATCATCTGCTCTGGGCGTAGGTTTGTTATCATATGCTGTGGGTGTAGGCTTGTTAGCATCTGCTGTGGGCATAGGTTTCTTAGCTTCTGCTGTGGGTGTAGGCCTGTTAGCATTTGCTGTGTGTGTGTAGGGTTGTTAGCATCTGGTGCAGGCATAGCTCTGTTAGCATCTGCTGTGGGTGTAGGTTTGTTAGCATCTGCTGTGGGCATTGCTTTGGTAGCATCTGGCTTGTTAGCATCTGCTGTGGGCGTAGCTTTGGTAGCATCTGGCTTGTTAGCATCTGCTGTGGGCATAGGTTTGTCAGCATCTGCTGTGGGCATAGGCTTGTTAGCATCTGCTGTGGGCGTAGGTTTGTTAGCATCTGCTGTGGGTGTAGGCTTGTTAGCATTTGCTGTGGGCATAGGTTTGTTACCATCTGCTGTGGGCGTAGTGTTGTTAGCATCTGCTGGGGGTTTAGGTTTGTTAGCATCTGCTGTGGGTGTAGGCTTGTTAGCATCTGCTGTGGGTGTATGTTAGCATCTGCTGTGGGCATAGGCTTGCTATCATCTGCTGTGGGAGTAGGTTTGTTAGCATCTGCTGTGGGCATAGGTTTGTTAGCATCTGCTGTGGGCGTAGGCTTCTTAGCATCTGCTGTGAGCGTAGGTTTGTTATCATCTGCTGTGAGTGTAGGTTTGTTAGCATCTGCTGTGGATGTAGGTTTGTTAGAATCTGCTGTTGGTGTAGGCTTGTTAGCATCTGCTGTGGGAGTAGGTTTGTTAGCATCTGCTGTGTGCGTAGGTTTGTTAGCATCTGCTGTGGGTGTAGGTTTGTTATCATCTGCTCTGGGCGTAGGTTTGTTAGCATCTGCTTTGGGCATAGATTTGGTAGCATCTAGCTTGTTAGCATCTGCTGTGGGCAAAGGTTTGTTAGTATCAGCTGTGGGTGTAGGCTTGTTAGCATCTGCTGAGGGCGTAGGTTTGTTATCATCTGCTGTGGGTATAGGTTTGTTAGCATCTGCTGTGGGTGTAGGTTTGTTAGAATCTGCTGTGGGCTTAGGCTTGTTCGCATCTGACGTGGGCGTAGGTTTGTTAGCATCTGCTGTGGGTGAAGGTTTGTTATCATCTGCTCTGTGCGTAGGTTTGTTGGCATCTGCTGTGGGCGTAGGCTTGTTATCATCTGCTCTGGGCATGGGTTTATTATCATCTGCTCTGGGCGTAGGCTTGTTAGCATCTGCCTGCTGTGAGCGTAGGTTTGTTAGCATCTGTTGTGGGTGTAGGCTTGTTAGCATGTGCTGTGGGCATAGATTTGTTATCATCTGCTCTGGGCATAGGTTTGTTATCATATGCTGTGGGTGTAGGCTTGTTAGCATCTGCTGTGGGCATAGGTTTCTTAGCTTCTGCTGTGGGTGTAGGCCTGTTAGCATTTGCTGTGTGTGTGTGTAGGGTTGTTAGCATTTGCTGTGGGTGTAGGTGTGTTAGCATCTGCTGTAGGTGTAGGCTTGTTAGCATCTGCTGTGGGCATAGCTTTGGTAGCATCTGCTTTGGGCGTAGCTTTGGTAGCATCTGGCTTGTTAGCATCTGCTGTGGGCGTAGGTTTGTCAGCGTCTGCTGTGGGCATAGGCTTGTTAGCATCTGCTGTGGGCGTAGGTTTGTTAGCATCTGCTGTGGGTGTAGGCTTGTTAGCATTTGCTGTGGGCATAGGTTTGTTACCATCTGCTGTGGGCGTAGGCTTGTTAGCATCTGCTGGGGGTTTAGGTTTGTTAGCATCTGCTGTGGGTGTAGGCTTGTTTGCATCTGCTGTGGGTGTATGTTTGTTAGCATCTGCTGTGGGCATAGGCTTGCTATCATCTGCTGTGGGCGTAGGTTTGTTAGCATCTGCTGTGGGCATAGGTTTGTTAGTATCTGCTGTGGGCGTAGGCTTGATTGCATCTGCTGTGGGCATAGGTTTTTAAGCATCTGCTGTGGGCGTAGGCTTGTTAGCATCTGCTGTGAGCGTAGGTTTGTTATCATCTGCTGTGGGCGTAGGCTTGTTAGCATCTGCTGTGGGCATAGGTTTGTTAGTATCTGCTGTGGGCGTAGGCTTGATTGCATCTGCTGTGGGCATAGGTTTTTAAGCATCTGCTGTGGGTGTAGGCTTGTTAGCATCCGCTGTGGATGTAGGTTTGTTAGAATCTGCTGTGGGCGTAGGTTTGTTAGCATCTGTTGTGGGTGTAGACTTGTTAGCATCTGCTGTGGGCATAGGTTTCTTAGCTTCTGCTGTGGGTGTAGGCTTGTTATCATTTGCTGTGGGTGTAGGCTTGTTAGCATTTGCTGAGTGTAGGTGTGTTAGCATCTGCTGTAGGTGTAGGCTTGTTAGCATCTGCTGTGGGCGTAGCTTTGGTAGCATCTGTTTTGGGCGTAGCTTTGGTAGCATCTGGTTTGTTAGCATCTGCTATGGGCATAGGTTTTTTAGCATCTGCTGTGAGTGTAGGCTTGTTAGCATCTGCTGTGGGCATAGGTTTGTTAGCATCTGCTGTGGGCATAACTCTGCTAGCATCTGCTGTGGGCATAGACTTGTTAGCATCTGCTGTGGGCATACCTCTGCTAGCATCTGCTGTGGGCGTAGGTTTGTTAGAATCTGCTGTGAGCATAGGCTTGTTATCATCTGCTGTGGGCGTAGGTTTGTTAACATCTGCTGTGGGCATAGGCTTGTTAGCATCTGCTGTGAGTGTAGGTTTCTTAGCCTCTGCTGTGGGTTTAGGCTTGTTAGCATCTGCTCTGGGTGTAGGTTTCTTAGTATCTGCTGTGGGCATTGTCTTGTTAACATCTGCTGTGAGTGTAGGCTTTTTAGCATCTGCTGTGGGTGTAAGTCTGCTAGCATCTCCTGTGGGCGTATACTTGTTAGCATCGGCTGTGGGCATAGGTTTATTAGCATCTGCTGTGGGCATAGGTTTGTTAGCATCTGAAGTGGGCGTAGGTTTGTTAGCATCTGCTGTGGGCATAGGCTTGTTAGCATCTGCTGTGGGCATAGGTTTATTAGCATCTGCTGTGGGTGTAGGCTTGTTAGCATCTGCTGTGGGCATAGGTTTGTTACCATCTGCTGTGGGCGTAGGCTTGTTAGCATCTGCTGGGGGCGTAAGTTTGTTAGCATCTGCTGTGGGTGTAGGCTTGTTAGCATCTGCTGTGGGTGTACATTTATTAGCATCTGCTGTGGGCGTAGGCTTGTTAGCATCTGCTGTTGGTGTAGCTTTGTTAGCATCTACGGTGGGTGTATGCTTGTTATCATCTGCTGTGGGTGTAGGTTTCTTAATATCTGCTGTGGGCATAGGCTTGTTAGCATCTGCTGTGGGCATAGGTTTGTTAGCATCTGCTGTGGGTGTAGGCTTGTTAGCATGTGCTGTGGGCATAGATTTGTTATCATCTGCTCTGGGTGTAGGTTTGTTATCATCTGCTGTGGGTGTAGGCTTGTTAGCATCTGCTGTTGGCATAGATTTCTTAGCTTCTGCTTTGGGTGTAGGCTTGTTAGCATTTGCTGTGAGTGTAGGCTTGTTAGCATCTGCTGTGGGTGTAGGTTTGTTAGCAACTGCTGTGGGCATTGCTTTGGTTGCATCTGCTTTGGGCGTAGCTTTGGTAGCATCTGGCTTGTTAGCATCTGCTGTGGGCAAAGGTTTGTTAGTATCAGCTGTGGGTGTAGGTTTGTTAGCATCTGCTGTGGGTGTAGGTTTGTTAGAATCTGCTGTGGGTTTAGGCTTGTTAGCATCTGACGTGGGCATAGGTTTCTTCGCATCTGCTTTGGGCGTAGGTTTGTTAGTATCTGCTGTAGGCGAAGATTTGTTATCATCTGCTCTGTGCGTAGATTTGTTGGCATCTGCTGTGGGCGTAGGCTTGTTATCATCTGCTCTGGGCATAGGTTTGTTATCATCTGCTGTGGGAGTAGGCTTGTTAGCATCTGCTTGCTGTGGTTGTAGGTTTGTTACATCTGTTGTGGGTGTAGGCTTGTTAGCATGTGCTGTGGGCATAGATTTGTTATCATCTGCTCTGGTTGTAGGTTTGTTATCATCTGCTGTGGGTGTAGGCTTTTTAGCATCTGCTGTGGGCATAGGTTTCTTAGCTTCTGCTGTGGGTGTAGGCTTGTTAGCATTTGCTGTGGGTGTAGGCTTGTTAGCATTTGCTGTGGGTGTAGGCTTGTTAGCATCTGCTGTGGGTGTAGGTTTGTTAGCATTTGCTGTGGGCATAGCTTTGGTAGCATCTGCTTTGGGCATAGCTTTGGTAGCATCTGGCATGTTAGCATCTGCTGTGGGCATAGGTTTGTTAGTATCTGCTGTTGGTGTAGGCTTGTTAGCATCTGCTGTGGGTGTACATTTGTTAGCATCTGCATTGGGCGTAGGCTTGTTATCATCTGCTGTGTGCGTAGGTTTATTAGCATCTGCTGTGGGCATAGGTTTGTTAGCATCTACTGTGGGCGTAGGCTTGATAGCATCTGCTGTGGGCGTAGGTTTGTTAGCATCTGCTGTGGGCGTAGGCTTGTTAGCGTATGCTGTGGGTTCAGGTTTGTTAGCATCTGCTGTGGGTGTAGGTTTGTTAGAATCTGCTGTGGGCATAGGCTTGTTAGCATCTGCTGTGGATGTAGGTTTTTTTATCATCTGCTGTGGGTGTAGGTTTGTTAGCATCTGCTGTGGGCGTAGGTTTGTTATCATCTGCTGTGGGCGTAGGCTTGTTAGCATCTGCTGTGGGCGTAGGTTTGTTAGCATCTGTTGTGGGTGTAGGCTTGTTAGCATGTGCTTTGGGCATAGATTTGTTTTCATCTGCTCATGGTGTAGGTTTGTTATCATCTGCTGTGGGTGTAGGCTTGTTAGCATCTGCTGTGGGCATAGGTTTCTTAGCTTCTGCTGTGGGTGTAGGCTTGTTAGCATTTGCTGTTGGTGTAGGCTTGTTAGCATTTGCTGTGGGTGTAGGTGTGTTAGCATCTGCTGTAGGTGTAGGTTTGTTAACATCTGCTGTGGGTGTAGGTTTGTTAGCTTCTGCTGCAGGCGTATCTTTGTTAGCATCTGCTGTGGGTGTAGGTTTGTTAGCTTCTGCTGTGGGCGTAGCTTTGGTAGCATCTGTTTTGAGTGTAGCTTTGGTAGCATCTGATTTGTTAGCATATGCTATGGCCTAGGTTTTTTAGTATCTGCTGTGGGTGTAGGCTTGTTAGCATCTGCTGTTGGTGTAGGTTTGCTTGTATTTGCTGTGGGCGTAGGCTTGTTAGCATGTGCAGTGGGCATAGGTTTGCTACCATCTGCTGTGAGTGTAGGCTTGTTAGCATCTGCTCTGTGCATAGGTTTGTTAGCATCTGCTGTGGGCATAACTGCTAGCATCTGCTGTGGGCATAGACTTGTTAGCATCTGCTGTGGGCATAGGTTTATTAGCATTTGCTGTGGGTGTAGGTTTGTTAGCATCTGCTGTGAGCATAAGCTTGTTATTATTTGCTGTGGGCATAGGTTTGTTAGCATCTGCTGTGGGCATAGGCTTGTTAGCATCTGCTGTGGGCATAGGCTTGTTAGCATCTGCTGTGGGCGTAGGCTTGTTAGCATCTGCTGTGGGCGTAGGTTTGTTAGCATCTCTAGTGGGTGTAGGCTTGTTAGCATCTGTTGTGGGTGTAGGCTTGTTAGCATGTGCTTTGGGCATAGATTTGTTATCATCTGCTCCTGGCGTAGGCTTGTTAGCATCTGCTGTGGGCGTAGGTTTGTTAGCATCTGTTGTGGGTGTTGGCTTGTTAGCATCTGCTGTGGGCGTAGGCTTGTTAGCATGTGCAGTGGGCATAGGTTTGCTACCATCTGCTGTGAGTGTAGGCTTGTTAGCATCTGCTCTGTGCATAGGTTTGTTAGCATCTGCTGTGGGCATAACTCTGCTAGCATCTGCTGTGGGCATAGACTTGTTAGCATCTGCTGTGGGCATAGGTTTGTTAGCTTCTGCTGTGGGCGTAGCTTTGGTAGCATCTGTTTTGAGTGTAGCTTTGGTAGCATCTGATTTGTTAGCATATGCTATGGCCTAGGTTTTTTAGTATCTGCTGTGGGTGTAGGCTTGTTAGCATCTGCTGGTGGTGTAGGTTTGCTTGTATTTGCTGTGGGCGTAGGCTTGTTAGCATGTGCAGTGGGCATAGGTTTGCTACCATCTGCTGTGAGTGTAGGCTTGTTAGCATCTGCTCTGTGCATAGGTTTGTTAGCATCTGCTGTGGGCATAACTCTGCTAGCATCTGCTGTGGGCATAGACTTGTTAGCACCTGCTGTGGGCATAGGTTTATTAGCATTTGCTGTGGGCGTAGGTTTGTTAGCATCTGCTGTGAGCATAGGCTTGTTATTATTTGCTGTGGGCATAGGTTTGTTAGCATCTGCTGTGGGCATAGGCTTGTTAGCATCTGCTGTGGGCATAGGCTTGTTAGCATCTGCTGTGGGTGTAGGCTTGTTAGCATCTGCTGTGGGCGTAGGTTTGTTAGCATCTGTTGTGGGTGTAGGCTTGTTAGCACCTGTTGTGGGTGTAGGTTTGTTAGCATGTGCTTTGGGCATAGATTTGTTATCATCTGCTCCTGGCGTAGGTTTGTTATCATCTGCTGTGGGTGTAGGCTTGTTAGCATCTGCTGTGGGCATAGGTTTCTTAGCTTCTGCTGTGGGTGTAGGCTTGTTAGCATTTGCTGTTGGTGTAGGCTTGTTAGCATTTGCTGTGGGTGTAGGTGTGTTAGCATCTGCTGTAGGTGTAGGTTTGTTAACATCTGCTGTGGGTGTAGGTTTGTTAGCTTCTGCTGCAGGCGTATCTTTGTTAGCATCTGCTGTGGGTGTAGGTTTGTTAGCTTCTGCTGTGGGCGTAGCTTTGGTAGCATCTGTTTTGAGTGTAGCTTTGGTAGCATCTGATTTGTTAGCATATGCTATGGCCTAGGTTTTTTAGTATCTGCTGTGGGTGTAGGCTTGTTAGCATCTGCTGTTGGTGTAGGTTTGCTTGTATTTGCTGTGGGCGTAGGCTTGTTAGCATGTGCAGTGGGCATAGGTTTGCTACCATCTGCTGTGAGTGTAGGCTTGTTAGCATCTGCTCTGTGCATAGGTTTGTTAGCATCTGCTGTGGGCATAACTCTGCTAGCATCTGCTGTGGGCATAGACTTGTTAGCATCTGCTGTGGGCATAGGTTTATTAGCATTTGCTGTGGGCGTAGGTTTGTTAGCATCTGCTGTGAGCATAGGCTTGTTATTATTTGCTGTGGGCGTAGGTTTGTTAACATCTGCTGTGGGCATAGGCTTGTTAGTATCTGCTGTGGGCATAGGCTTGTTAGCATCTGCTGTGGGCGTAGGCTTGTTAGCATCTGCTGTGGGTGTAGGTTTCTTAGTATCTGCTGTGGGCGTAGGCTTGTTAACATCTGCTGTAGGCGTAGGCTTGTTAGCATCTGCTGTGGGCGTAGGTTTGTTAGCATCTGCTGTGGCATAAGTCTGCTAGCATCTGCTGTGGGTGTAGACTTGTTATCATCTGCTGTGGGTGTAGGTTTGTTAGCATCTGCTGTGGGCCTAGGTTTGTTAGCATCTTCTGTGGGCGTAGGTTTGTTAGCATCTGCTGTGAGCATAGGCTTGTTATCCTCTGCTGTGGGCATAGGTTTGTTAGCATCTGCTGTGGGTATAGGCTTGTTAGCATCTGCTGTGGACGTAGGTTTGTTACCATCTGCTGTGGGCGTAGGCTTATTATCATCTGCTGGGGGTGTAAGTTTGTTAGCATCTGCTGTGGGTGTAGGCTTGTTAGCATCTGCTGTGGGTGTACATTTATTAGCATCTGCTGTGGGTGTAGGCTTGTTAGCATCTGCTGTTGGTGTAGATTTGTTAGCATCTGCTGTGGGTGTAGGCTTGTTAGCATCTGCTGTGGGTGTAGGTATCTTAGTATCTGCTGTGGGCATAGGCTTGTTAGCATCTGCTGAGGGCGTAGGTTTGTTAGCAACTGCTGTGAGCGTAAGTCTGCTAGCATCTGCTGTGGGCGTAATCTTATTAGCATCTGCTGTGGGCATAGGTTTATTAGCATCTGCTGTGGGCATAGGTTTGTTAGCATCTGCTGTGAGTGTAGGCTTGTTATCATCTGCTCTGGGCGTAGGTTTTTTAGCATCTGCTGTGGGCATAGGCTTGTTAGCATCTGCTGTGGGCATAGGTTTGTTAGCATCTGCTGTGGGTGTAGGCTTGTTAGCATCTCTTGTGGGCATAGGGTTGTTACCATCTGCTGTGGGCGTAGGCTTGTTAGCATGTGCTGGGGGCATACGTTTGTTAGCATCTGTTGTGGGTGTAGGCTTGTTAGCATCTGCCGTGGGTGTACATTTATTAGCATCTGCTGTGGGCGTAGGCTTGTTAGCATCTGCTGTTAGTGTAGGTTTGTTAGCATCTGCTGTGGGCATAGGTTTGTTAGCATCTGCTGTGGGTGTAGGTCTGTTAGCATCTGCTGTGGGTGTAGGTTTGTTAGAATCTGCTGTGGGCGTAGGCTTGATAGCATCTGCTGTGGGCATAGTTTTGTTGGCATCTGCTGTGGGCATAGGCTGGTTAGCATCTGCTGTGGGCATAGGTTTGTTATCATCTGCTGTGGGCGTTGGCTTGTTAGCATCTGCTGTGAGCATAGGTTTGTTATCATCTGCTGTGGGTGTAGGTTAGTTAGAATCTGCTGTGGTCGTAGGCTTATTAGCATTTGCTGTGGGTGTAGGTTTGTTAGCATCTGCTATGGGCCTAGGTTTGTTAGCATCTGCTGTTGGCGTAGGCTTGTTGGCATCTGCTGTGGGCGTAGGTTTGTTAGCATCTGCTGTGGGCGTAGGTGTGTTAGCATCTGCTGTGGGTGTAGGTTTGTTAGCATCTGCCAGAATCTCTTCAGCCTGGCAGTATCGTCCATCTCTGACCCCGTGTTGGAACTCATTGCGCAGCCCATTTATAAACATTAATTTGTAAGCCTTGATATCAGCACTTTGTATTTTATTTACCAGGTGTTGACATAAGGCCTGTAATTTCTAATGCTATGTCTTCATTGCCTTTGTAGACCATCACCTTTGCATTCAGAGCCATACCCCAGTCATCTGGCACCCTGTGATGATCCCCAAAATGGCACCTCAAAGTTGATGTGCAAAAACTGTAACATGCAGTTTGTTACCATTTGCTATATTAGCATGCATTTATGAAGCCATAGTATCTTTGTCACTTCATAAATCAATGCCGGTATTGTACTGCCGTACCACTGACACCTTATTTCTGCACCACCTGACGGTTTGCACTTGGGGCAGCTGTCACCTTTGCCCCACCCTAATTATGGCTCTTTTTGTACTAGCCCAGCCAGTGCCTTTTCCATATCTTCTTTTGATGTCTCCCTTATTTACATTCTTTCTCATTCAGTACCATGTCCTCCAAGTCTAATTCTCTTCTCTCTCTCTCGCTCTCTCCTTCTCCTCTTTCTTTTCTCTATCTTCTAGTGCCTAAAGAAATTAGGTTCTGTACTTCCACATACTATTCAGTGTCATTTTCCTTCACCCTTGATAAACCCATAGCCTTTTTGTGGATGTTTCCCAGTTGTTTTATATCCTTTCCCTTCTAGAATATCAAGAACTACAGCCAGTATTCTCGACATGGTGTCAACACAGCATGATAGACAGTGACTACAACCTCCCTATCCCTATGCCTGGACTTTCTGTCATCCAAAATGCAGTCCAGACCTCAGCTAACTGTTTCAGCAGCTCCATCTACTTGTGCTTGATCGGTGATCACTCCTAGGCTACTGTCTCATCCAGTTTAGACTTCACTAACATATCTCACTTTGCCCCAGTACCTGTTGGTCAGCAGCCACCTCCCAGCTAATTGGCCATTTACTCCCCAGAATTTGGGTAACTGTCAACTAGAAGGAGCCATCATTCAAACAGCTATCAACCATGTCTGCATTTGGTTTATTGCATTGAAAATGCAGAACATTACACTAATCTGCACTGAATTCTAGTTCCCTCCTCTATGCTTGCCTGTAGAGGACTTCCTGAACATTTTTTAGACTTTTTGCTCCAAGCTGGACTATGGTCTTAATTTGTATGCCATTTGCAAATGAGTTCACCTGCCTACATCTGATCAAAGATTAGTAAGTGAGCAGTGAGGGACCCAATACTAACACTTTTAGTATTCCACTGCTAACTTTCTATATCCTTAACTGCATTCCTCTTCTCAACCCATTTCAACAATCTTCCTCCCCTCTTCTTCCTTTTAACCACATTCTTCTACAAGGTCTTTTCAATATGCCTTCAAGATTTTCTCCAGCTCCAATTCACCTTCATAATTTAGCCCCAGTTTTAAATCATTGTCTCTTCATTTATTCATTTTCTGATATCCATGGTGCAGCTGGTCTTTGCAAGCAATAGGCGTAATGTAGAGATGTATGCCTGTCTAGGATGAAAGTCCATCACAGAATGCATTTGCGCAGTTACACACGGCTTCCACAAATCCCATCTTAATTTTTTTTTATTTGTCATCTGGGAAGGAACACTGATGCATACAGACATTTTTCGGGCTCATCCTGGGAGTACTGTCCTGACTATAACGCACTCTTCTATTCTTCTTACGGTAGCCTATAGATGATATCGGTTCATTCATGTCTCTTTTTGTTCTAACATCTTTATTGCTAAGATGTTTTCCTTGCCCTGCTGTCTGTTCTTTCGGAATTACTTCTTCCCCATCTCCTAACATTTTATTAATTCTTCCTGCAGTCTATCCTTTATGCATACAGCCCTCTTCCATCTTTGACTAACTGCCTTTGCTGAATTTCTATAACTTCGTATCACCATGATCTATACTTTCCTTTAAGTGGACCATGATTATGGCATCCCAACCACAGCAACCTCAGTCTTATATGCTGCAGCTATATCAGCTTCCTTTGCAGGCTTCTTGTCTTACTAAACACCACACTAACTCGATTCCCCTGTATCACGTTGATAGGTCTCCAATCACCTTGTTTTCCTAGTCTTCTCTCCTTCTAGCTCATTGAACTCCTGCCTTCATCTAATTCTATTCTTTCTTTTAAGTGCCTTTCCTTCTGCTCTCTCCTTCCTGCCTTTCCTACCTTTGACATATTCTTCCTTTTTTCTGTCTTAATAACATTACTTTTCTACTTGACTCCCATCCTGTTAATGCCTAGATCTTTCCAAGATGTCACTCTCCTAAGTACTGCCGTATCTTCACCACTCTGTGCTGCTATATTTCATCAATTTAGATTTATCTGTCTTCTCTTTTGCTGTTTTTTCTCTCTCTCTGGAGCCTTCACTAAACTTACATTTCTTGATTGCTGTATTCCTTCCTTTTGCTGAAACATTTACTTTTGTGACTCCCACAAACTGTTCCTCCATTTTGCTACCTTTTCATGTTTCATGTATAGCACACACACATCCACACCTTCTTTTACTGTCATTTCTAAACCTACAGATGTCCTAATGTGCCTTTTTAGCACCTGTTTCAGTAACATACTTCAAAGAGCTGTCTGGTGATGTCTGTCCCTAATAGAGAACTTCTTATCATTGTATGTGCTTCCCCTTTTCCTCAGCATTAACTTCTTTTTCTGTGTTTCTTTCTTTCTTCCTGCATTTGTTAACCAGGGTACGGTACAGATCTAGGCAAACCATTTTCAGTGTCAGCCCAGCAAAGAAATCACAGGATACAAATTAACAAACATTAAGAACAAATATTAAGCAAACAATAATGCAAAAATGCAGAGATGAAGTCATAGCTAGATTGCATTATG